>NC_059281.1:10757401-10814901 GCF_017591435.1 Portunus trituberculatus
ACTCACAACGAAAAACAATGAAAAAAAGAAGAAAAGAAAACGATTAGAAGAAAAAGCGACAACACAAAGCATAGATAGAAGACACACCAACACACACACACACACACACACACACACACACACACACACAACTATCACTGTATCCAGGCAACGTAAGGGAAGGTGACACATTTTTCTGTCTAGTTATGGTCTTGCCTGAAGACTGGGACAAGAAGAAAGAGGAGGAAGAGGAAGAAGACAAGGAAGAAGAAGAGGAGGAGGAGGAGGAGGAAGAAGAAGAGATGGAGACACGAAAGAAAGTACAGAGAATACGACAGATAAATACGAAAGAGAGAGAGAGACAGAAAATAGAGAGTGAAGAGGAAAGAGCAAAAGAAAACAGGGATGAAGAGGAAGGATAAGATAGCAAGGGACGTGAAGAGAGAGAGAGAGAGAGAGAGAGAGAGAGAGAGAGAGAGAGAGAAAGGTGATGATGAAAGGAAAAATTCGATGATGAAAGGAAAAATTCGTAAAATGAGAGGAAGAGAGAGAGAGAGAGAGAGAGAGAGAGAGAGAGAGAGAGAGCCACACCCCAGCGAGTCAACAGGCAGGAGTTGCTTCCCCCAGAGACCCATTAACCCAACTTTACTTGACCTTACCTGACCTCCACGCTCTCCCCTCCCTGACCCTGTTACCCAAGCCCTTCCCCTCCCTCAGTGTAGCACATTTTCCCCCCCGTCTGGACTTTTCCCCAAAAATATTCCGTGGCTGTGACTTTTCCTCTCAGATATCTCGCCACATTTTTTCTTATTTAAATTGTTGTAAGGTGAATCGATATATTTATTTGTCTTAATCTAATTCTACCTATTCTAACTTAATCTAACTTCATCCTACTTAGTCTATTTTATTTTGACTGAGTGTAATTCATCACAACCTAATTTAATTTGACCCAATCTAGTTAGTTTTGTTTAAATCTAAATTAATAGAACATAATCTCTTTCCTCTTGTCTTCAATTAACTTTATTTTATTCTATCTTAATCTAACCTCACATAATCTGACCTAATATGACCTACTGTATTCATCTTGACCTATTTTCATGTATTAAATCGTTTCTGGTTTCTTCCTCTTTCCCACGACTCGAACTGTTTCAGAAGAGGAGTCAGAAAAATAGATAAAACTCATGAGAAAAGAAAAGACGGAAAACTCCATTAGAGGAAAGTTAACAAGGGGGGAAATGTCCAAGGGAAAACATGGCCTTGACCTGACCCACCCACACTTGACCACCTGAGGGGAGACGACCCACCTTGACCTAATTTCACACTGAGCTGACCTTCTCTTTCATACCTGTTATAATCTTACGTCAGGGAAATAATTTGGCGTGAGGAGAGATGGTCGAGATAATGAAACTCTCTCTCTCTCTCTCTCTCTCTCTCTCTCTCTCTCTCTCTCTCTCTCTCTCTCTCTCTCTCTCTCTCTCTCTCTCTCTCTCTCAAAAATCCACAAGCCACACACACACACACACACACAAACACACACAAGCACCACTTAAGCACACTTGAGGTAACAGCCATGTACCCACGCCACCCCTTCACGATCACTTCACTTGCGTAGCCTTGGTGGGAGAGGAGCGACGCCTACGTACGCACATCCGCTTCAACTCTTTTCCCCTTAGTCAAACACAAAGCACGTTAACACTGCTTCTCGTTCGACCAGCAAAGTTAAGTGACGTTGGGACCGGTCAGTTGCTTTAAGAGGTAAACATGAGTAGTTTTGTGCAACGATATGCAGTGAAGGTAAATAAAAAGAGTGTGTGTGTGTGTGAGAGAGAGGGAGAGAGAGAATTATCCTAGTTCTCCATTAAATAAGAGTTCATTTTCATATTTTTCCCCCACAAACATCATTAACACGTGGCAATACAAGTGAGTTTTCGTCTGTTAATTAAAAACCATGTTGGGAATTTTTACGTTTTTTTTTTTTTCGCTTGATCAACTTCTGTGTGAATATTTCTGGCACTACTACTATTGCTACTACTAACTCTTCTACCATCACTATCAACACCACAACGATTACTGAACATTATCTCTACCATAAATTAAACCCCCACCACTGCCACCACCACCACCACTGCCGTCTGATCGTCTTGCCATAATTCACAATAAAGTTTTAAAGCAAGTTTCTGATTCCAAGACTCATGAAGACTTAGTAAAGTTTGCCAGTCAAGGGTGATGAGGAACGAAAGGGAATGGAGCACAAAAGGATGATGGATATAAAGAGTAATGGAGGTAATGGAGGTAATGGGAACGAAAAGGTAACTGTGACGGAAAGATAATGGGGAAAAAAAAGTGATGGAGGTCAAAAAGATGATGGGAATGTACATCGAATGAAGAAGACAACAAACTCCAGACAGATTGTATTTCGTGAAGGGGAAAAAAGGAGACACTGGGTGAAGGAAACGGAAAAAGCAAGATGGTTGAAGGAAAAAGGAGAGAAAATGAGTCTAGTTTCCTTCCTTCCTTCCTCTTTTCCTTTCCTCCTTTATAACTTTCCCTCTTCTCCCTTTACGCACAATTAACACAGGTAAGAGAGAAAAATAAGAGAGAAAAACAGATCCAATATTTCACGTTACAAGTATATTAAAAAGAGATTTAATTCCACTACATTGGCACTCTAACCTAACCAAATCATGCTCCTTTTTAAACCTAACCTAATCTAACCATACCTTTTATTCTCCTTTTATTTTCTTACTTCCCCTTCCCCTTTCTTACCTCCCCTCCTTCCTCCCCTCCCTTCCTCCGTCACCACAAATGCAAGTCATGATAGCATTTTCAGTATTTTTGTTCATTATGTGCAAACTTTCTCATCTGTTTTACTTTTTTGCCTTTTTTTTTCGAGTGGAGGCAAACGTGTATTTTTCCTTTATCTTTTTTTTCATTTACTTGTTTATTCACGAATTGACATTTTTTATTCGTTATTACGTTTCCACCAAAACGAAACGGCTTGCTTCCTGGAAATGTGTGTGTGTGTGTGTGTGTGTGTGTGTGTGTGTGTGTGTGTGTGTGTGTGTGTGTGTGTGTGTGTGTGTGGAATATATAAAGCAAGGCCAGGCTTAAAACTATGCTCTACACACACACACACACACACACACACACTCTCTCTCTCTCTCTCTCTCTCTCTCTCTCTCTCTCTCTCTCTCTCTCTCTCTCTCTCTCTCTATCTATCTATCTATCTATCTATCTATCTATCTCAATAAAAAGAAAAAATGATCCCACTGTGCATTTCTTTCCTTTTCTTTTTCTTTTCCTATCTCTTAATTTCCTATCATTTCCTTTCTTTAACCCCTTCCTTTCCTGTCCTCTTCCTACATCTCTTTTCCTCTCCTCCACCTCCTTTTCTTTAACTCTTATCTCTTCCTTCTCCTCTTACTTTAACCACAATATTATTCTCTCCCATTTCCTTCTCCATCTTCCTTTCTCATTTTCTTTAATCATACAGGTGTACCCTTCAAGATATCATCAGTAACCATAAAGGAATGTATTTACCTCACACACACAGTCCTCCCATGAACTCCCACTCACATACCTAGCCGCCTACTTGCCCATATCTCCATCCTACACACACCCACGCTCCGTCCTTCCCGCTTACATTCACACGCCCCCAACCCTCTCGCTAATAGTGGGAGGGATTAAGAAGCGATTTTTCATTACGAAGCCAAGAAGCAATTTTCCTTGCGTGTAATTTTAAAAAGAAACTCCACTAATTTGTTGATTTGTTTAGTGTCGAGAGAGAGAGAGAGAGAGAGAGAGAGAGAGAGAGAGAGAGAGAGAGAGAGAGAGAGAGAGAGAGAGAGAGAGAGAGAGAGAGAGAGAGAGAGAGAGAGAGAGAGAGAGAGAGAGAGAGAGAGAGAGAGGCAAACAAAAGACAATGAAAACAGGCAGGCAGATGCAAGCACATACACGGATAGAAGAGATAGACAGATAAAAATACACACACACACACACACACACACACACACACACACACACACACACACACACACACACGTCCAATACCAAACAAAACAGACCGACAGAAATAGACAGAATCCGCCAGGCAAACTAAACCAAGCAAACAAAAGAGAGGATCAGGATGAAAAATAAGCAAGTTTGGAAAAGTTATAGCGCTGCTTGGAAACGAATCTGTTCTGTTGTGCTTTTATTTATGGTTTTAGCCGATGGAGGGTGGCGGCAGCTGCGGCCGTAACGATGCTGTACCGCTGCACGTGATTGGGGACGAGGGCTGCGGCAGAAAAGACCCGAATTTTTATATCCACGAAAAAGAAAGTAGAAAGAAGAAAAAAAAAACATGGACACCAATTTGAACTTTTTTGTGTGTTTGTGTGTACATGAAAAAGGCAAGGATGAGGCAAATGTAAAAGTTATTTGTTTATTTGTTTATTTATTTTAGTGTGTGTGCGTGTGTTGGGGGAAAGTTTGGAATGTACATGTTAAGTCTGTTTTAACTCGTTCATTTTCTTTCTAGTTTCAAGTAGGAAAAATAAAAAAAAATAGAATAGATAAAGTGAAAGAATGATAATCTGATCTGAGCAAAAAGAAAAAAAAAAGCGGGATTGAAAGTGAAAGAAAAAAAAATCCTGTAAACTAAAACGAGAAAGACAACGTACAGAATAACTAACTTTCCTAGCAGTAGAAAAAAAAATGGACCTACAGAAAAAAAAAATAAAATACTTTGCTAGCATTCTAGAAATCACAGAAATATAGAACTGTCCCAAAATGAAAGAGAGAGAAAAAAAATCTAACTAAATCCTTACTTTCGCTCCCAGGAGATAATCTTTTAATCACATCCCATGCAAACTGTCTATAAACTGTGAATATTAAGCTTCTTTGGCCAAATATATGTCTAAAATATTTTAATCAAAGTGTGTGTGTGTGTGTGTGTGTGTGTGTGTGTGTGTGTGTGTGTGTGTGTGTGTGTGTGTGTGTGTGTGTGTGTGTGTGTGTGTGTCCCCTTCTTTCTTTCATCAAAACACTCAGTCATTCACTAACTCACTCACTCATTCATTCGTTCAACCAGTTTACCTGTCATTCATTCACTCAATCAGTCGCTCACTTCCAGTTCAACACAATAACAAAACCAACACACCAACAATCAATGCCACGAAACACAACAGGCAAAACAAAGACGAAAAATGTGAAAGACCTCATTAAGAAGAAACAGAGGCGCGAGAGGGCGAGAAGTACAGTAACAAGAGGAGGTCAAGAGAGGAGAATCAGTCGTGTTGGTGGAGTGGAAGGAACAGAAACAAGACACGGCCAGACCAATTGTCTTATCTGGGAATTTCTAGTCTTCTTAACGCCTCCCACTATCCTTGCCTCCTTCAGCTGTATTCCTCAACATTTCGTTCTCTTGCTTCTTACACTGCACAAAAGCCAATGGGAGTTATTGTTGTTTCTAAGGGTGTTTTCACGATTTCAATAACATTTCGTGGCCGTCTTATTTCTTACATTCAACAGGCTTTTGGAGTTTCTTTAGTTCATAAGGTTGTTTTTCATGATTTTATTGATATTTTGACAGCGTTTCTGCATTATCATCGGAAAAACATCCCTGAGAACACGTGGACTTTCAAAGCAGCCAAGATAAGAGTGAAGTGTTTACGAATGGTTCGACTCCTTCACATGATTAAGCCTTATATTCTAAAATCCTTTGCATTTTTCATAAGAGTTTCAAGGATCACATAGATCATTAATCGGGTTCTCATTGCAGCTTTTTTTTTTTTACATTTGTGATGAAGGATTCTTCCTAAATTATTATTTGAACCATAAAAACATCCAAGCAAATCCTAATAACATCCAATCAGGCCAGTTGAAAAGCAGGAGAGAAGACAAAAAAAACGTTAAAAACCACAGGACAAAGGATAATCTTATTTCAGAAACAAAGCAGAATCAATAACACTAATAACTGATTACTCGGTATGAGATGGAAAAAAAAAAGGGAGAAAAATAAGAGAAAGGAAAAGAAAACGGTACAAAAATAATGGGGCGATACAAATCAAATTAAAACGACAACCGAAATCATATTAAAGACTAAATGAGACTTGATAACAGAGGAAGATTAACAATAACTGATCATTTGATGCTACCGGTAAAAGCTGCGAAAAGTTAACCAATCAATATGCTGAATTTGAGGTGAAGTGAAGAATTTTCCTTGATTATTAACAGGTATTCAATTCAGGTAATGAGACAGGTGAAGGGCTCACTCCAGGTGACTCGTCCCAGGTGTAAAGGTAAAGTAAATACGTGCTTAATTAAAGTAGCTCAGGTGAAGTGTTAAGTTATAAATATCTAATCTAGGTAATGAGAAAGGTGAATGGATTGCAACAGGTGAGAAAACAAAGAAGTGACGTCACTCCCTCGACGTGATGTGATTGGCTGCACTGTTCCTCCCCTAACCAATGACAGGAGTGGCTTTAGGAATATATGTCTTTCTTTTAGGGCGCATTGGTTGATTAGAGGCAGGGAGAAAATCAATCTCTCTCTCTCTCTCTCTCTCTCTCTCTCTCTCTCTCTCTCTCTCTCTCTCTCTCTCTCTCTCTCTCTCTCTCTCTCTCTCTCTCTCTCTCTCTCTCTCTCTCTCTCTCTCTACCTATTTCATTTAATTAAGAAAGGTGTGTCAACTTGCAAAATATTACATTCAAAGATCTCTCCCCCTTTCCTTTCTCTTTTCTCTCCCTCTCCCTTCTCCTCCTCTTTTCTCTTTCCTTCCTTCTCTTCTATTCTCTTCTCTTCCCATTCTTCATTTCCTAGCCATTTCTTTTCTCCCTCTCTTCTCCTTTCAAAACAAAATCCATCTCTTTTTTTTTCTCTCCTTACCATTCACACCTTCTACTCTTCTCTCTCCCCTTACCTTCTCTTCCCTCCCCATTTTATTTTTTCTCTCCTTTCTTTTCCCTACAAAATACCATCGCTTTTTCTTCTCCTTTCCCACGCAAAACAAAGACCTCTTTCCCTTCACTATCCTTCTCTTTTCTCTCCTCTCCTCTTCTCTTCCACTCCCCTCTTTTTCTTTGCTTTGCCTCCCTTTCCTACGAGCTTCTCCACGCGAGGTTCAGGGAAATTGGGCGTGATGAGAGATAGATAGAGAGAGAGAGAGAGAGAGAGAGAGAGAGAGAGAGAGAGAGAGAGAGAGAGAGAGAGAGAGAATGTTAAAGCCAAAAGACAATATCGTAGCAAAGATTAGAACTTTCTGACACTCAAAAATCTTTATAGAAAAAGATTTTGAAGTTTAGTTGAAGAATGAGGAGGAAGAAAAAGAGAGCCGATAAACACGCAAGAGAGCAAGACAGGAGGACAATCAGGGGACAAATAGGAGTAGGAAGACAATAGGAAGATGATGAAGTGAACGAGCGAGTGGAGGAAAAGGACGGACAGGAAGGAAAGTAGACAGGGAAAGAAGAACATGTGAATAGAGAAGAAGGGAAAATGAAAGAAAGATTGCAGGAGGACAAAGGGGAAGAGAAAAAGAAGTAGAATATGCAAGACAAGTACGGACGAGAATGTAAGTTGAAAATAATGAAATAGAGGAGAATTAAATCGTATATTCAAAGAGTTATTGAGGAAAATATAAGTAAACACTCCACTATTTCACTCCACTATTCCACTCCACATCTCCACTCCACTCCACTCCACTCAACAGTACTGCACTCTTTTACATTCCTCTACGTCTCCACTCCACTCCGCTCAAATACACGTCCACTCCTCTCCACTTCATTTCATTCCACTCCTTTTCCCCTTCCAATGATGGATTTTACGATACTTCTCTCCACTTCACTATCCTTCCCTTCAGTCACTTCCACTCCAGTCCACTCCACTTCACTATTTTCGGTACAACGTCATTTTACTCCACTCTACTAAATGACATTCCACTTCACTTCACTCCACTTCACCACTTCATCTTAATCTTCACTTCCACTTCACTCCACCCACTCCATTCTACTAAATTCTACAATGCTCCACTTCACTCCGCTTCACTTCTTCGTAACTGCATAGCGAAACTAAAGCCTAACTCCCCAAACTTACAAATTACTCCCTCTCTCTCTCTCTCTCTCTCTCTCTCTCTCTCTCTCTCTCTCTCTCTCTCTCTGCTAAACTAAACCTCGGCACTCGCAGCGGGGGTGAAAAAAGGGAAATGAATAAGGAGGAGGAGGAGGAGGAGGAGGAGGAGGAGGAGGAGGAGGAGGAGGAGGAGGAGGAGAAGATGGAGATGGAGATGGAGATGAGATGGAGATGGAGATGGAGATGGAGGAGATGAGATGGAGATGAGATGAGGAGATGGAGAGATGAGATGGAGATGGAGATGGAGATGAGATGGAGATGGAGATGGAGATGGAGATGGAGATGGAGATGGAGATGGAGATGGAGATGGAGATGGAGATGGAGATGGAGATGGAGAAGGAGAAGGAGAAGACGAAGACGAAGACGAACAACAACAACAACAACAACAACAACAACAACAACAACAACAACAACAACAACAATAATAATAATAATAATTCTGCATCTTTTTAATAAACAGAAAATCAATCTGGTCATTTCCGAGTTGACATTGAGAGAGGAGGAATACAAAGGAGGAGGAGGAGGAGGAGGAGGAGGCAGGAAGAAAGAAAAAGAAAAGAAAGGAAGGAAGCACGCAAATATAAAAATAAACACCAGAAATAAAAAAAAAAAAGAAAAAAAGGAAAAAAATAACAAGGGGAAGAGAAGGAAAGGAAATCGGAGGAAATCACGAAAAAGAAAAGAGAAGAATCAGTAAGTGGTGAGGGAAAGAAGAAACACAAATAAGGAAAACAAAAAAAAACGACGAAGAATGTGAAATAAACGAGGAGGAAGAAAGAAAAATATATATGGAAAGAAATAAAAGAGAAAAATAAGAAGAAAGAGAAGGAGAATGGAACAAAGGACCATAAAGGGAAAATAATGAGACGGAAGAGGAAAAAAAAAGTGAAAGGTAAAAGAATGGAAACAGAACAAGGTAAGCAAAGATAGTGAACAAATGGAAGAAAGAAAAAATAAAGAGAGAGAGAGAGAGAGAGAGAGAGAGAGAGAGAGAGAGAGAGAGAGAGAGAGAGAGAGAGTAAAAATGGAAATGATAAATAACAGTAAAGGAAAAAAATTATACAAGCTTTTCATGGGGGCGCCACAACACTCCTTTCCTAATTAACCAAAAGAAGGAGAAGAAAAAAATGAGGGAAAAAATTACTTCAGAACACGTACGTCTTTTTTCCTTATTTTTTCCCTTCCCTTAATCAAGTCAAAGTGACGTAATGGTCTTTTTTTCTTTTCTTTTCTAGGTAAACCCCTATTTTTCTTTTTCCTATGACGTTATTGATTTTATCGTTTCCTCCTCCTCCTCCTCCTCCTCATCCTCGTCCTCCTTCTTTTCATCTCCCTCCCTGAGCGAGCGTCATCTTGTTATGGACTCGAGCTGGTTCATTGCTTCGTTGCTTTGAGAGGTTCGCTTCGGTGTTTTGCTGCGTCAGTCATTGTTGTGTACTGCTCCGCTACTCTTGTTTTCTTTCTTTTTGTTGTTGTTAATGGTGTTGGTGGTGGTGTCATTGTTGTTGTTGTTGTTGTTGTTGTTGTTGTTGTTGTTGTTGTTGGTCTTCTTCCTTGTCATAGTAAACATCATTATCATCACTTTATTTCCTTTCCAGTGACTCCTCAGCCAGTATTTTGAAGCGCTTTCCTCTCGCCATCACTGCTTTCCAAAGACTCTGTTTGAAGATACTTGTGTTCGTAAAGTTATTTTCGTTTCTAGTGGTAGACTGGCAAGATTTCTGCATTACTATAAGGAGAGAATGTCTAGAAAACCCGGCTAGTCGTCTCTGTGGCCTTAGAAAACTGCCGTGGTGAGAGAGCAAGGCGTGACCTCTGCCTGTGCCTTCCTCTCCTCTCCCTCAGTGTGCCCCGACCACTTGTTATTCATCTTATGCGAGTCAATCTAGTCCATTTGCTATTCATAATTATCCGGGTCAATTATTCACTTTCGGGATATTTCCTCAGCCACTCACATCCTTTCCTTGGCTTGTACAAAGTTTTTGTACATTTTTTTCATATACACAATTGTTCTTTTATCATTTTTTTTTCATACTTTTTAATTGCTCAATATCTTTCCAATCAATTTTTCGTTTACTAATAAGTAAATTTTTTATATCAACTTCATTTTCCATTCATTTCCAATTAGTATTACCATCGTTCTTTCTAATGGTTTGAGCCTATAGCGCCTATAAGACTACAAAGAACCCTCCTGTGTACTTATTGACGCAAAGTACACAGTAGCGTTAGTTTCGTATGCATGTGTAGTGAATAGAGATGAGAAGGGACGAGTGATGGAAGTTGGTGCAATTACGTATCTGTTTGGGATTGGCTGTTGTTTCCTGTTGGTGTTAGTTTTACGTAAGTGTGTGTGTGTGTGTGTGTGTGTGTGTGTGTGTGTGTGTGTGTGTGTGTGTGTGTGTGTGTGTGTGTGTGTGTGTGTGTGTATGCTTTATACATCCTTACAAAACGACCCTACCATCCCCATACATCCTCCTTTCGTTCTTTCCACCCCCCTCCCCCCTCTCCCTGCACGCCCCCATAGTACGTACCAAAAAGGGCGTGCGGCTTCAGATGGACGTGGGGCGTGGGGTGCACCTAGGACCGGGCTGACGAGTAGTAGGGGAGGCGTGGGAGCCAGGAGAGGGGCGCCACGATCCGGTGGGGCGGGAGATTCAGTGGGGCACTCCTGACGGGGACTTAACGCACCTCCTCGCTGGTGGTGGCGGTGGTGTTGATAAGTGTAAGTGTGGTGTTGATAACTGGGTGTCCTGAGTGTTGTGGGTGTCTTCCGGCGGTGTAGGTATCGCTGGCTGGGCGTGACGTGGGCCAGGGCGCGGCGGGCGGCGTGTGGGTGTGCGGCGGGCGGCGGGCGACACACGTCTGGGAGCAACAGGAGAGTTGTGGCCACTCACCTGGGCCTGGGAGCTGCTGGTTGGGACACGCGCAACAGGTAGCTCCTCCCCTCCTCCCTCCCGCTTCTCTTTCTCCTCCTTCTCCTCCTCCTGCTTCGCCCTCCTTTCTCTCTGATCCTTCCTCCCATTCCATCCTGTCTCCCTCTCTCTCTCCTAGCCTTCCTTTCTGCAACTACTGCTACTGCTACTGCTGTTACTCTTCATATTCATATTTCCTGCTCTTTCTCCTTTTTCTTCTCTCCTTCCTTCTCTTCCCCTCTCCTCTCCACTATTCTTTCACCACACTCTTCCTCCCTTCACCTTTCTTTCTTCTCTCCTTCTTGCTCCTCCTCTCCTCTCCCTGCACTCCTCCACTCCTTCTCCGTCTCCTCGTTAACAATCCTCTCCCCCCACTCTTCCCTCCTAACCCTGTCTCGGTCACCAGACTCCTCCTGCTCCTCTTCCCTCTAATTCTAACTTCAACAGCCTCTTCCTCCTTCCCCTGACCTTTCCTCCTCCTTTCCCTCACCTTTCCTCATCTGTTCCTTATGCTCACTACCTTACTCTTTCAATCGTCAGTTCTTTCTCTCCTTCCCTCCATCCTTCCTCCTCCTTCTGCTCCTCCTTTCGTATAGAGAGTTTAACGCGGGATGAATGTCTCCTTTCATCCCATTCTGTAGAAATTTCCATGTAATTTTCTTTCCCATACTTCATGATACTATTCCCAGCTGTTTCCACGCCAGAGTAAGTTAAAGAGAGTGGTGGCTGGGGTGGTGAGGAGCCTTCTACTATCTCTTCGCCAGATAAGTGAGGATTAGCCACCAAGGAGCCACGCCAAGATTCAGATTCGGGGTTTTTATTTACGTAAATTACAATGAACACTCTGTAATTGCAATAAACACATGGATTGTAATGGTTTCAAATGCAAGTTTTCCGTTATCGCACATAGCTACATAAAAGCATAAACCAAACCAGGGTGAATGAAAAAAGGAAGAAAAGGTAATGAATCTGTGTAACTATGTATATCATTCTACTCTGAGCTAACAAACGCTTTTTATCCTTTGTGCTCAGTCTGTCGCATCGCCTCCATTTTTCCTTCTCATTTCTTTTCGTCATGTTTCTCCTTCTATCTCTTCCTCCTTCTCCTCCTCCTCTTGTCCATCTCACTTAGGTGTCTCATCCATCGGGTCTACAGCCTTAAGAGGCCTTGGTCACCTCCCGTGGAGCTAACATCGAAGGCACGCAGAAGGAGCAGCAGCAGCAGCAGCAACAGCAGCAGCAGTAGCAGGAGGAGGAGGAGGAGGAGGAGGAGAACGAAAACAGAATAGCGATTATGAAAACAGTGTTGAAGCAACAAAAAGTAAAAGAAAAAGAAGAAAAAGAAGAAAAGATAAGAACGAGAAAAAGGAAAAGGAAGAACAAAAAAAAAAAAGGAATGATGATCAACAACAAGAGTATCCTTTCATTACACTACCACCACCACCACCACTACAACCACCACCACCGCTACCACCACCACCACCACCACCACCATTACTATCTACAGCAACAAAAACACCGCAAACGTCTTTCTTTCCGCTGGTCAAGGTCGAAAGAGGGAACACAGTAGGGGATGGGAGGGAAAAAGGAGGGGAAAAGAGAACAAAATAAAAAGAAATATCTCTAGAAGGTTAATGAACTGAACCGAACCTTCAACTTCCAAGGAGGAAAATAAGGACTGGAAGAAAAAAAAGAGGAAAAAAAAAAGACACGGGAAGGAAATTATGTAACAGAACGAGTAGGAAACAAAAACTATGAATGGTCGAATGAATGAATGAAAAAAAAGGAAAGAAGGAAGGAAGGAAGAAAAGAAGAAAAAAAGAAAAAAAGAAACGAATTAATCAGCAATTTCACAATGATATCTCAGGTAGACTGTCAGAAACAAGAAAGAAAAAAGGATAAAAATGATAGAAAGGATATAAAAGATAGAAGGGATAAAAAGAAAGAAGGGATAAAAAGACAGAAAGGATAAAAAAAAAAAACAGGACAACTCGATAGAAAAAGAAAACGAAGCAGAAAAAAAACGACCACAAGTTCTGACTCGTTGTCTGATGCAGGACAGACGAAGAAGAGGTCGAAGACGATGAAAATAAAGACGAAGAGCAAGAAAGACGAAAAATAAGGGAAGAAAGTGAAGGAAGTGAAGGAACTAAGACTACGAATGGAGAGAAGAACGAGAATAACGAAGACAAAGAAAGAGAAACAAATTGAGATAATAAAAACAAGGAAGAAAAAGATGATGGCGAGGGTACGAAGGAAAAGGAAAAGGTAAAAGATATCAACAACGAACAGGAGAAGAACGAGAAAGAAGGAGAAAGAAGATAACAAAGCATGAACAAAATTAATTAAAAACAGAAGAACAAGAACAGGAACAAGATACCATGTCGTCAACCCCCACCACCACCACCACCACCACCACAACCACCACCACCTCATCATCAGAAGGCGAAGTCCAGCACCCCAACACCCACACAACTTCCCCTAAAGTTATGGATATGAGCAAAGTCTGCAAGAGAGGCAGTGGGAAAGGAGCAGAAAGGGGCGGAACAGGGAGTGGGATGGAGGAATAGACGCAGGGAAGGGAGGGAGTGTCTGGTGGTGGTTGTGGTGGTGGTGGTGGTGGGAGGAGAGTTCATGGAGTAAGGGTGATGTGAGGTGAGAGGTGAATTATTAATAGAGCCAGAAAAGACAGCGTAAGAGAGAGAGAGAGAGAGAGAGAGAGAGAGAGAGAGAGAGAGAGAGAGAAGGTATGTATATGTATGTGTCTTTAAAACAGAGGGTGAGCTAAGAACAGCCAGTATAAGTATAGTTGACTGGTGTGTGAAATTATGTAGTGGGTGGCCAAAGTGGCGGGGAGAGAGGAAGAAGATGGCGTCAGGGAGTATTCTAGGAAGAGCCTGAGTAGAGGAGGCAGTGCGTGTTATGAGGGAGACGTGTTAGTACAGATGCCAGGGTGAAGTGCTAGTAAGCTTGTCAAAATAACAACAATGACGAAGAAGAACAACAACAACAACAAGAACAACAAGAACAAGAAGAAAAAAAAAAGAAAAGACGGAGAAGGAAGAGGAGGAGGAGGAGGAGGAGGAGGAGGAGGAGGAGGAGGAGGAGATGGTGATAGTGGTTTCATTTTGTCAATTCCTTCCCTCTGGTTTCTATTTCTAAAGTGACAGCAAGTTTCATTTAAACGACAAAGACTAAGAGGAAAACGAAGAGACGAACGAGAGAAAGGAAGACAAGAACAATGAGTATAAGGAGAAAGAGAATAAAAAGCTAATGAAAATAAGGAGGAAAAAAGAAGGAAGAGGAGGAGTAGGAGTAGGAGAAGGAGTAGGAGGAGGAGGAGGATTTGAAAGAGTCTCAGCTCCTCGTGTCTGTTTACTTTTAATTAGTTTAGTCCTCGCCAGGTGACTATGGTTCTGGTTTTTCCTCTTTCTTTCTTCCTTATATCTGTCCTTATTCTTTACGTCTTTTCTCCTCCTCCTCCTCTTCCTCCTCCACCTCAGTCTCCTCCTCCTCTTCTTCGTCTCTTCTAAGCTCATGTTACAGTCAAGGGAATGCACTGTTGTCTTCACTATCTGTCTTCATGTCTTTCTTTTCTTCCTCTTCGCTTCATGTCTTTGCTTCTCCTCTTTCGCCTTACTTCTCTTCCCTCCTTCTTTTCTTTCTTTTTCTTCGTATTTCTATTATCGCTCTCTCTTCTCTTCACCTTAATTTTTTGCACATTTTCCCTTCATTTTCCTTCCTCTTTCCATACTTGCTGTAGTTTTCCCTCTCCTTTAAAGATTTTTTTTCCATCCTCTTCTGTTTTGTTTGTGTTTTGGTTCGCATGTCTCCCAGGACATTACCTAAGGTCAAGGTCAGTCTGGGTCATTATCATCCCTGAACATGTCGTGCGTTGCTCCCTTTCCATTCCCCTTCTTCCCTAAGCTCCTATTCCCTCTCCTCTCCCCTTCTGATCTTTCCTCTTTTTCCCTGAACTCTTATGAACCTTTTCCTAGAAACGATCTTTAATCCAACCTCTATCTAGACGAAGTAAATATCAAAATCATCACGGCACACAGAGTTACATAGTAGAAGTGTGACGACCATCGTGGCGACAATCAATAATTTAGACAGGACGAAATTAACAAAAAGATATAGGGGATACGACTTCCGGTACGAGTTACCTAAAGCAGGAGGTCAACAGTGAGCTCAATTGGTTCTTGGTCACTTTATTGCGTTGTGTTGAAAACTTAGATATCGGGAAAGAGAGTCAATAGAAAATGGTATGATAGAAACTATGGTCACTTCAAACAGTGGGGTGTTAGAGAGTTTGCCATGTGACTGTGTGGTAGTTGTCCTTAAGCAGGGGTAGCATGGATACACCTGAGTCCATTATGAACGTGTATTTAATAGTATCACAAGACACAACAGGTATAGCCGAGCAAACGAGAGGCTGAGGCGTACGTGTCGCCTTAGGCGGCGGCCGAGCGAGAACTGAGGGGAAGACGTGACGTCACGGTCGTCACCTCAAGCCAGCCAAACTGATTCTATCAATAGAATGTTTTACAGAAAACGGACCACGGGCAGTACATAAAGGACATACTAACATAACTGCCTCAAAAAAAGAAAAAAAAATGTCTTGTGCTTGATGGCGTAGATCGCATATCTATACCAAGAGAAAAGACGCCTTGCAGTCACGTGACTAAACGTTGAGTAACAACGATTTACTGATCGAGCAGAAGGTTCAGTCAGACTTGCATGAAAGATGAAAGTTCGGAGAAACAGAAAATAATGACTTACTGTTTGCTGCAGGATAAAAGATGAATCTGAAGCCACCAGCCTCAGCCTGTCTGAGTGTGGCAGCGCTGCCGCCGCCTGGCGTCTATATCCATTGAAAGGAAGTTACCTCCTCAGGAATTTCTTACTTTACATCACTCGTGTCTGTTCATCCTATTCGTAAGGCATCATCAACAACAATTGTGAAATTAAATTGAATAGGGAAAGAGAGATGTTTTGTTTTCCGCCCAAAGGAATAATACATGTATTGTCTAAATATTTCTGAGTTAGTCACAGTGCGTGGCGCCACCAGCAGTAGTTACAATCATAGAAAACGTGAGGCTGCTGATCACAGCTTCACGTTTTCTCTGATTGTAACTGATACGTAATAACAAGGAAACGATAATTACCACTAACCACCAGTGCAATACTACCAAGCACGAGCACTGAGATTAAAAGTTAAGGTATAGATAGTGATACAGAATGCGTATGACGATAGAGTGCAGATGACTCCCTTGTAAGCTCTCGTACAAGTATTTCATGCTACAATCCCCATGTAAGTTATCTTTCACACTGCTTCCTCTTACAGCTTCCCTCATCACCGCTTTCCATCCATGAACATCCTCGCCATACCCATTACTCCCTGACACCTTCCTCACTTCCACCTCTGCCTCAGTAAGTGGCCATTCCCTGCCATCACCACCACCACCACCACTACCACAACTCTCTGTCCACCACCACCACCACCACCACCATCTACTACTACCATTATTACTACTACTACTACTACTTCCACAATAACATCAACAACAACACCGCCGCCGCCACCACCTCCACCATCCCCTGTATTACTTCATTTCCAGGCCAATTCAACACGTCAAGTCCTTTCTAACTTTTCCTCTCCTACACAGTTCAGTTAATAGCGAGTGCAGACTGTTGTTAACGAGGAGAACGAAGCATTGCAGTGCGTGTGGCGGGATTTACTTGTGACGCAGAGAGAGAGAGAGAGAGAGAGAGTGTGTGTGTGTGTGTGTGTGTGTGTGTGTTACTCTGGTACCATTCTCTAGAGGCCCTGCGCACATATGTAGTGAGTAGAGGAGGAGGAGGAGAAGTACCACAGTGTAATGTAAGACAGGCCACGAATCCCTTAACTTCAAGCAAGACAAGACTTAACTTCCTCTCCGAAGCACCTGGGACGCATGTTACTCCTCGTCCTCCTCCTCTTCTTCCTCCTCCTCGTCCTCCTCCTCTTCTTCCTCCTCCTCCTCCTCCTCCTCCTCCTCCTCCTCCTCCTCTTCCTACTCCTCCTTCTCTTCTCCTTGTACTGCTGCAAATAACAATGTCTTGTAGCTGCTAAAACCTTCTATTCTGCTGTTATCATCGTTCAAATATTGCTGATAGCTTAGAGTGCGGAGCTTATCACAAACAGCTACCTGAGGTGTGTGGTGGGGATGGAAGGGTGGCTCCAACACATCACACGTCAGTTACAAGGAAGACAGTCCAAGAATACACGGCTGAAAAGTTGTAAGCGATTATTTAAAAAGAATATCTTGCAGTGAAATCGTTAGGCAGCGTGCAATACCCCATGATTAACGCACCGTTGTCTCAAACTACGAGGAATCTGCCCAGCTCGGTCGAAATAGAGGGATTAACGTGAAGAAAATATGGCAGCATCGGCGAGCAGTACAAAAATTTGCCACGTGATACAGACACGACACGAAAACCTTCAAGAATTTTCCTCATAGGTCCCTCATAGGCGATAACTCCTCCAAACAACCTTCACTTCTCACGGATACACGCCAAAAGAAGTGTAATAAACCACATATGCCTCACCACCATCACCACTACTACCACCACTACCACTACCACCACCACCACCACCACCACCGTGACCAAAACCCTCAGGGGAAATAAATTCTTGAGCTTCGACTGACGTATTTCTTGAGTCAGCGATATTAGACGGGCTTGCTCGCTCAACTCTCTCTCTCTCTCTCTCTCTCTCTCTCTCTCTCTCTCTCTCTCTCTCTCTCTCTCTCTCTCTCTCTCTCTCTCTCTCGTCTGAAAAGATATGATGTGATCCCTGGAATTCTGCTGAGTCACGTGGAGGAAAAGGAGGAGGAGGAAGAGGAGGAGGAAGAAGAAGAGGAGAAGGAGGAATAAGACAGATAAAAGGATAAGGGAAAAAAAATGAAGGGAAATAAGGAAGAACACAAAGAGAAAGAAAAGGAGAAAGAGGTATAAACAAAGGAAAGAAAAAGAAGAACAATGAGGAGTGAGAGGAATGATGAAGGTAATGAGAGATGAAAGCGTGCAGATATGAAGAAGGGGAAGGCGGGATAAGAAAAATGCTGAGGAAAATGAGGATAGGGAGGGTGGGAGGGAAGGAGGGAGGGAGATGGAGAGAAGAAGGAAAGGAGGAAAGTATTGAAGCTCCAGAGTCTCGTGAAGACACGTATCTTTTTTTTAACAAGAGTCGTATAACTTTAAAGCAGTTGTTTGTCTGTCTATATGTATCTCTCTCTCTCTCTCTCTCTCTCTCTCTCTCTCTCTCTCTCTCTCTCTCTCTCTTGCGCTTCACCTCGGCTCACATAACCTCATCTCATCTCATTTCTCTCCCACTTCTCATCTCTTCTCTCTCTCTCTCTCTCTCTCTCTCTCTCTCTCTCTCTCTCTCTCTCTCTCTCTCTCTCTCTCTCTCTCCAGACATACGTACACTCGTCAGCTCATAAAAGTCATGAAACACGCACAAACACACACACAAACACCGCAACACACACAAGGGAGAGGACATTTCCACGCCAACACACCGTCACATCCGCCTCCAACAAAAAAAGAAAGAAAACATGCTCGGTGTTGCGTGGTGCTGTCAAATTCACCTTGATAGAAAATACATTGTCGTTTATCTAATCGATATAGTACAACATTATTTTGGTGCATGGACTTGTGCTTATCATGATTTAGTGTCTTAATGTCTTACAACAAGAGAGAGAGAGAGAGAGAGAGAGAGAGAGAGAGAGAGAGAGAGAAACTGACACATGACTGCGACACTGCATGGAAACAACACTGAAGGGAGTGCTATTGACGACACAAAGGAATGAATGGCAAAAATATTTTCCGCTTTGTCAGTAAATTCAGGATAATATGATAATACAATATTCATTAATTGCATTAGTGCACGATCGAGATTAAAATGTAAATATATTGTTTCGACAGAATCCATTGTGAAGCGACCTTGTGAACACAGGCGCGGTTTGTGTTGAGCCGTGGTGTGTGGCCAGGCTGCTGATATTTTTGCATTTATGTTACAAATCTCTATTCCTCGAAAAATCACACTTCTTAAATCCAGCAGCAGCAGCTTAACTCATCCACAAAAGCGTTCTCACCCACGCTCACACCTCACTGACCCACACCTTAATCTGATCCTCCCCACGCCCCTCCCTCCCCGCTGACGGGAACATCAATAAGGTAACCGAAGGAAAAGGAAGTTGATAAAGTATGGAAACACTCACAACAAAGGCCAGAAAACTAGGGAGGATTAGTGACATAGTGATGTATTGCAGGTCACCAAGGATAAAACATGCAGGGTAAGATATGTTAGTGATTTGAACACGCTTTATGAGTGTGAAGGAGAACGTCAAGGAAGGAAATAGGTGTATGTATTGTTCGTGTATACATACATGACACACAACCTTCCCAACCCCGACTGACGACCAGCCTCCAGGGGCCTTAAAACAGCGGACTGTATTATGCCAGGGACGCGCCTCAACAGTGTCGGGCAACCTTCGTCCTTCCTATCGGTTACATTGTTTCATTTGCCAGTCCAACCACAACTTCCCCGTCTCGTACCTGTCCCCACCTATCCCAACATGTCCCGTCTATCCCTCTTTCTCCAATTCAGCTCAACTGTCAACACAATTCCCGGAGAGGTAAAGTTGTAAAGTCAAATGTAAGTGAAAACGAGAAAGAGTAAAAAGCGATATACATAATTGAATAGATGCACTCTACCTTTTCTCTCTCGACGGGGGGCAGTGCTGGACGTGGGCATGACTCAGTGTAGGCGAGGACAGCTGCGTCAGTGGTCTGTGTTCCGATGTCGGCCCACTCGCTCGCCCACACCAGGGAGGCGAAGACCCTGTGGAAGGCAATAACAAGTGCGAGAGTTAAATCGACCACGTCCGTCCTTCGCTTTCTGGCTCAGTCTGGCGGGACAGCAAAAGGTTATTGTTGTTGCTGAACAGTGAGGTGACGCGCGACCGACCTTCCCCTTCCTCCTATCCTACCCTGATAACCTTCCCCTCACCACACTCAACAATACAGCCTCAGACATTTCCCCAACACACACATAATGACTTTTCCTCCTCCTCCCTGAGCCAACCATACCTTTTCCCCTCCCCTTTACCGACACACTTCAAACACCTCTACCTCTCTTCTCTAACACATCCTCTGACCCTTACCTTTCCCTCTTCTAGTACTAACTTTTCCCTACCTTAACACTTTCATGCATTTCCTTTCCCTCACCAACGGACCCCCATTCTCTTTCCTCTCCTTCCTCGAACACCATCTCCTTCATCTTCCCGTATACACTTCCCTGTCTTCCAAACACACTTTAACACCTCGCCGTCCCCATTCTTACAATAATCAAACGAAACCTTACTTTCCATCTCCTCCAAATATTCTCACATCTTCCTTCCCCAGCACACCATAAGTTACATTTTCCCTCCATAAACACACCCAGACCATCTCATCTTGCACCTCTCCCCTCTCACTTATAGACAAACGTATCCTTCCTCTCTCCCAACGCATTTAGACACCTCTCCCCCATCCCAAACACATCCCTCCCATATACACTGCTCAGGAACCGCAACTTTCCCTCCACCTAATGCACCCAGTCACCTTCACCCGCTCGCTCTTTCCTCCTACATCGCAGCTCATGGCGTCCAGCGGCTCAAAGCGTATTAAGGTATTATCTCTTATGCAGATTAACATTAAAATTTGCTGGTGTTTCCATTAAATTTCATCCTACGGGGAGAAACAGAGGCAGGTAACGGTGTACAGAGAGAGAGAGAGAGAGAGAGAGATATTAACCATATGCACAAAATATTCATCAGCAGCAGTGGTAATAGTGGTAATGCCATTGTTGTAATAGTAGCAGTAGTAGTAGTAGTAGTAGTAGTAGTAGTAGTAGTAGTAGTAGTAGTAGTAGTAGTTATAGTAGTAGGAGGGGGACAAGGAGATGAAGAAGACGCGACAACAGCAACAACAACGAAAATAATGAAAACGACAAAAAAAAAAAAAGAGACAAGAGAGAGAGAGAGAAAAGGGGACGAGAAGAACAAAGACGAAGACAACAAGAATGAAATCACTTAGCCACGTATCAACACACACACACACACACACACACACACACACACACACACACACACACACACACACACACACACACACACACATAAATGAAACAACACAACGAAATCAAGAGTGGGAACAAACAGGTGTATTTAATTATCCCTCCAGGTGTTTCCATGGTTCATTGGTTGGTGGGAATTGCTTAGCGGCGGGCTGTTAATTAGCGAAACAGGTGAATGAATAGGTGTGCAGTGCGGGTCATTAGGAGCACGGCAGCCCACGAACACGGACGCACGGACACGCACCATCACCATCCTCGCCTCACATTCCCCTGAGTAGAGTTAAATGCTTTTGTTGTTTTTGTTGTGGATGATGATGGTAGTTTTAGCTCTGATTATTTAATTGGGCTAAAAAAAATACAGGAAATAGCTATCAAGAGAGAGAGAGAGAGAGAGAGAGAGAGAGAGAGATTGACAAGAAGAGAAACCGAATTATCTCTGAATTAATGAGGGATAGACGGTCAGACAAGGAGGAGGAGGAGGAGGAAGAAGAAGAAGAAGAGAAGAAGAACAATGGAAGCTTGGGAGGCAATATTAAGAAGACAAGAAATAAAGGGCGTGGGAGAGGCAGTGTGAGCGGGAATAGAAAGGAGAGGAGGGAAGATAAAGAGAGTTAGTATGGAAGAGTGACTTAGTAGAGAGGAAGAGAACGGAAAAGAGACAAGATGAAAGATTAGGAGGTGAGAAGAAAAGGGAAGGAGAGAAGGAAGGAAACGAAGAGAAAAAGAAGTAAAAAGATGGGAGAAAGAAAGTAGAAAAGAGATATGAAGACAAGAAGAAAGAAGAAAGGCAGGAAGGGAGGAAAAAGAAAAAGACACGTGGAAGAGAAAAGGAAAGACAGAAGGGGAGAGAGAGAGAGAGAGAGAGAACGACGGAGGTGAGATTAGTGATATAGAGAAAAGAGGATGGGAAGAAGGGAGATGGCGAAAGGAGAGTAAAGAGTGGAGAGATAGGATGGAGGGAGGGAGAGGGAGGGACTGTGCGAGGTCACATCTTTGCTCTAATTATTCAGAGTTAATTACTATTGAGAACATGATTTGCTGAGGCGCCGCCATTCGTTGAAATCTGAACTGCGGGTCTCGACAAGGTATTCAGTGTCACCTCCTCCTCCTCCTCCTTCTTCTCTTCCTCCTCCTCCTCCTCTTCCTCCTCCTAACCCTCCTTTTGTTCTTTATTCTCCTCTTCCCTCTTCCTCTATACATATAATTTTCTTGCTAAATTTATATCACTCGTGTGTGTGTGTGTGTGTGTGTGTGTGTGTGTGTGTGTGTGTGTGTGTGTTCAATAATTTCAAGAACCCTTGCATGTGGAGCACCTCGAAAAGAAGGCAGCATTACTTGCGTTATTATCATTAAAAGGAGAAGGAAAAGACGAAAGGAATGAGTACACCATTTCTGAAAAAAGGTAAAAAAAGAAAAAAAGAAAAAAAGAAAAGATGAAAAATAAAGAGAAAAATAAAAGAGAAACACGAATAAGACAACAGGAGTGTCGGGAAGCGGAAGAGGAAGAGGAGTGACAGGCAAGGTGAGGAAAGATAAGCATACATTATTAAAATACTGAAAGAACAATGTGAGAGAACAATGAATAAATGATACACAGCACGCGACTGCGCCAATGTTCCCAGGGCGGTGTTTGCGTCTCATAACCTGGCCAATTGTGTGTGTGTGTGTGTGTGTGTGTGTGTGTGTGTGTGTGTGTGTGTGTGTGTGTGTGTGTGTGTGTGTGTGTGTGTGTGTGTGTACTTGTGTCCACCTGTTGAATGAGCACCTGTTGTACTGCTCAATGAAGGTGTGTGTGTGTGTGTGTGTGTGTGTGTGTGTGTGTGTGTGTGTGTGTGTGTGTGTGTCCACCTGTTGAACGAGCACCTGTTATTCTGCTGAATGAAGGTGTGTGTGTGTGTGTGTGTGTGTGTGTGTGTGTGTGTGTGTGTGTGTGTGTGAGTGTGAGCGTGCGCCCCAGATAAAACTGATCATTCATTTCATATATACAAATAAACAAACAACAACAATAATATTAATGATAGTAGTAGTAGTAGTAGTAGTAGTAGTAGTAGTAGTAGTAGTAGTAGTGTTGTTGTAGTAGCAGTAGTAGTAGTGGCAATAGTATTAATGATAATGATAATAATAATAATAATAATAATAATAATAAAGATAATAATAATAATAATAATAATAATAATAATAATAATAATAATAATAATAAAATAATAATAATAATAATGATAATAATAATGATAATAATAATGATAATAATAATAATAATAATAATAATAATAATAATAATAATAATAATAATAATAATAATAATAATGATAATGATAATAATAATAATCATAATAACAATAACAACTAAATAAATACCAAACGTTAGCTCCCAATATTCGCTCTTTCGCTTATACTTAAACCACTAAAAACTTACAATATTACATAATTAATCACATCTTGCTCATTACGGCAGCACGTTTTAACACAAATATCGCAGGTATTGTGTGCGGCATCATTGCTAGTGAATTATTAATATTAGTCTTATTGTCATTATTATAATCAGCAACAATAATCATCAACATCATTATTGTATTCCGGTGCAGCAGTAGTTGCTAATTAACACACCTGCCACACACCGTCAGAGACCATAATGACGCCTCAGTGTGGAGTTTAGGCCCAAATTAAAATACGTATTCCAACACCAACACCAACACCAACACCAACTCCACCATCACCACCAACACCAGCAGTATTATTGTATTACTACTACTACTACTACTACTACTACTACTACCAATACTACTACTACTACTACTACTACTACCATTACAACAACAACAACAACAACTACTACTACTGCTACTACTACTAGTACTACTACTACTACTACTACTACTACTACTACCATTACAACAACAACTACTATTACTACTACTACTACTACTACTACTACTACTACTACTACTACTACTACTACTACTACTACTACTACTACTACTACTACTACTACTACCGGAACCAGTAGAACCATCACTACTGTTATTACGCACACTGTTGTAACTTACGATTGTTATTTATTAGCCACTTCATCAGTAACGAAACTCTACTACCATCCAATGACACACACACACACACACACACACACACACACACACACACACACACACATAAAAACAAACTCGCATTTTACACATCCGGAGTAATCTTACATACTCTCCTTGACGCTTTATAATTAAGTCAGAAATTGCCAGCAACTGGTCAAAACAGAACATAATTAGATCATGGCTTTAAAATGGATAGCAGGAAAAAAAATGAAGGTGTTGACGGCGCACATTAGCGTAAGGAGAGAAAGGGGATGTGGCGGAGGAGAGAGCGGGGAGCATGTGGGGGCAGGGAGTGACAGTAATCAAATACGCGTTTTTCCCATCACTTTTTTTTTTTCCTCATAAATGTTGCACACACGCCCATTAGCGGCTCAGAACAGGCAGGCGTATCGACAAATGCACTTTGTAAGCAGAATAAAAATTGATCCGCGCAAATCCCCTTTGAGCTTCGCACCAAACTGTGAAAAACATTATAAGCATTACCACAGAAAACTGAGGCTGGCTGACTGGCCGGCTGTCCACACTCAAGACCTCGTTTGTCTGTCTCTCTCCACAATGGCCAATCACGCCACCATGTTAGGGAACTGCCTTGTAACTCATCACAGGTTAGTATTCATTAAGATATCGTATATGTTGAAAAGAAGAGAGAGAGAGAGAGAGAGAGAGAGAGAGAGAGAGAGAGAGAGAGACCTTGATTGAGCAGGTATTGCACAGAAAACTAACTTTGAAGCTTAATGATTCTCTAATTAAAGAATAAACCAATTGTGTTTTATCATTATTACTTTTCTATCATCATAATCATCATCATTAGCATCACCGTCATCATTATTACCATCTTCATCTTCACCATCATCTCCTTCAACATCACATTTTCACTGTTAATTATAAACAACACACACACACACACACACACACACACACACACACACACACACACACACACACACACACACACACACACACACACACACACACACACACACACACACACACACACACACACCACTGTATACATCATTAATATCATACGTCTTTTCATTAAGCAAGTGAATTCATTACTTAATCCAATTAATATAACAATTGCAGCTTTTTGTGTGTGTGTTCGTGACAAACACAAACATACACACCAGCTGCCTCTGTCTCGCCCACCTCCTGCCTGTTTAATTGTTTCCATTGTCTGGTGGTGACGCTATCAACACCATCATCACCACCACCACCACCACCACATAATAGTTAACAATAATAATGGTAATGTTTTTCAATCTCCTTGGTTTTTTATTACAGGGAATGATATCAGGGTGAGTATTCAACCAGTAACTAAGGAGGTTCATTCTTTCAACATATCTGAAGTTCAATGTATATCCAACCTTGAATTGTGGCCAAAAACTCTAACATTTTTGGATTTTTTAGGGCACCACATTTCCTTGGGTTTCTGAATTAGGTGCGTCTTGTTAGGAGGACCATTCAACCAGTGACTAAGAAGACATTCTTACGACAGATTCAAGACTCAACACTGATGCAGCTTTGAACTTCATTATTTTTTGTCAAGTTACTAATATCCACAGACGGACATAATTCTCATAAGTAAAGGTCCGTCATATGAAAAGTTTAGGTAAAAAAGGGAGCCATTAATCAAGAAATTTAAGTAATCACTGATCTAGAGAGTGGTATATTTTCTGAAACACTACTACTAGAGCGACACGAAATTTTAGCTACTTCAAAATTGACTCATTTTAATCTTGAGAAATGTGTACGATTAGACGATTTTATTTACATTAGGAAGGGTCTATGGAGGTCAAAAGAGTAATGGCCAGAGTCTTCACTATTTTAATCTCCACATAAGTTTCTGAACCTGTATAAAACTACCAAACACTAACCAGAACGAATACGAAAACGCAGCATGGTACTGAACGGGTTAAGGATGATGCTTGCACGATTCTAGTAACATGACATCAACGCAAAAATTTCTATATAGTTTAAAGGAAAAATTAGTCTGAAAACCCGATGATTATCTCTTTGTCCTTTGAAGATAGTCGTGGTGAGAGAGTACAGCGTTTCAGAATACGAGGCAAAGAGCAGAGGGAAGCACGGTTCTCCCTTGCCACATTGCTGGGACGAATAACTACACACAGCCCTTCAGCGCCGAAAAACTGTAGGCCTAACTGTGTAGAGAGGCCTTTGTCTTAAAACTACAGGATGAGAATTATAATAAAAAAGAGTAGAATGAGGGAGAGTGATTGATGGAGGCGGTAGGTAGGGAGGGAGGCGGAGAGGCAGGTAAGGATAGGATGGGTATGAGGAGCAGGGGTGGTGCGGGATAGGAGTAAGGGTTTATGAGGAAGTACACCTGCCACTCTGCCGGAAAGGATTGGATGTCTGATGAGAAAAGATCGACGAAGAGCCAACTTTACTACTACTGCTACTGCTGTTACTGCTACTACTGCTGCTACTGCTACATCTACTGCTACTGCTGCTTCTGTTACTACTACTACTACTACTGTTAATAATATCCCTACAATACTAACAAAACTAACAGAAAACGATCACCACTGCTACTACTACTACTACTACTACTACTACTACTACTACTACTACTACTACTACTACTACTATCCTTACAATACCAACAAAACTAACAAAAACGATTACCACTACTGCTACTACTGTAATTAGAGCAGAGCGGACCGAAACGTTGATATCCGTGACAAAGCAATAGAAAACGACAAATTACTTTAATGTAATTGAATTTTAATTTGCTTTCAATTCAGTATATTAGACGTAACTTAACACACGAATTGAAATTAAAGGATTAAACTCGTAGAACGACTCTTAAGTGAAAATCAATAAATAACCACCATTACATACATACATACATACATACATACATACTGTAGTAAAGTGAGAGAGATTAAAACAAACGGTATGAGTGTGTTTGTTTTTGTGTTGATCTGAATGAGATAATGTTCAGTATTACCCTGTCTGTGTCTGTTTGTCAACCCATTTGTGTCTGTCTGTCTGTCTGTCTTTACCTCTGGTGGTGATGACAGCAGCAGCAGTAATAGTAGTAATAGCAGTAGTAGTAGTAGTAGTAGTAGTAGTAGTAGTAGTAGTAGTAGTAGTAGTAGTAGTAGTAGTAGTAGTAGTAGTAGTAGTAGTAGTAGTAGTAGTAGTAGTAGTAGTAGTAGTAGTAGTAGTAGTAGTAGTAGTAGTAGTAGTAGCAGCAGAACAATGGAAGCAACACACTTAGTAATTTTGTCATCCAGCACCACATACAGATGAATAACATAACCTCCACTACCAACAACAACTCCAAGACCACCACCACCACAGCCACCACCACCACCACCACCACCACCACCAGCGCCTCGGGTCTCCAAAGGGAAGGAGTTGCAATTCATGACACGGAGACACATTAATTTTTCAGCTCCACGGGTTCCACGGAGGCAACTTTTTTTATTTTCCGCTTCAACAATGTCAAAATTTTTCTCTCTCTCGTCCCCGACTGATTCCTCATCTTCTTGTGAGGAGTTTAAATCACGAGTGAATCTTCCTTTCTTTTATTTTCTCTTATAATTATCATCATTTTACATTATTCTATCGCCAACGACCACTCCTCCCTCCGCCCTTCCCCCCAGCCTTCTCCCAGCCTTCCACTCCCTCTTTACCTTCTCTCCCAGATCTTGATCCATCCCTTCCCCTCTTCCCTCCCCATTGCCCTCTCCCCCTCCCCCTAAACGTGCTATTAACGATCATCTCCACTCCTCGTTCCTCCTGCTCCTCTGCCTCCTTCCCGCCTCCACCACTACTGCATCCTCCTCCCTCATCACCACCACCATCACCATCTTGACGACACCCATCGTCACCGTTATCACCACTATATTGCAAGTATATCTAGAGTGTCTCCATCAACCTCTTCCATCTCCACCACCCACACCACCGCAACACACATATCTGATCACCACCACAAGTATCTATCATCTTCATCCACACATAGATAGATAGATAGATAGATAGATTCTATACACTCATTCACTCGGACATTCATTCGTTCTTCAATCGGACACTCATTAAACTGAAGGACATGGATTGGGTTACTATTACATATGCATTTATTCACTTAGGAGCGGCAGGAGCGAGGCGAGCTCGTGTAATCCGCTGGCTTGGAGGCGGCAGCGTGGAGGCCCAGCGCTGCACCTGATCCCCGCGGCGCGACACGATGGAACCAGAGGAGAGACACCTAACGGGGCTCACCTGGCGACATTAGGCTGCTGAGATTACCAAGAAGAAGAACTGTAAGATACGTCACGCATTAATCACATAAAAAACAAACAACTGGAGCCACAGAATGGTAATGTAGAAATGGTAAAGGATGCAGAAGAAGACAGAGACCCTTATCCTACCATGCTTTGCTCTCTCGTCACTCATTGCCACCATTTGAAAAACCCACGAAAAACAATGAGAAGGATTGTTATTGCTTTTACCTCTGATGACATGGAATTCTTCTTGATACGTTACTGAAATCTCTTATATACTTCTAATCATCCTGCTGGTCTAGTCACGTCCAGTCCCTGCCGGGTTGTCAAAACACTAGTGACGTCATATATATGCAAATCCCTGCCCGAGTCCACTCTCTCCAAAACTAATCTGACCAGTCGACGGGGCGCTTAAATGCTGGTGAGAGAGAGAGAGAGAGAGAGAGTGTTTGTCTCTCTCTCTCTCTCTCTCTCTCTCTCTCTCTCTCTCTCTCTCTCTCTCTCTCTCTCTCCGCTTCATGCCCCATTAACTGCCTCTGAAAGGAAATTAAGTTCATCACAATTTTACCATTAAAAGAAGCTTCAGCTACCTCGTCTGAATGGTGAAGACTACAAGGCGCCATAACGCGTGTGGGGGGGGGGAGAATAGGAGGGGGTGAGGAGGGGGAGGGAAGAGAAGGAGGAGAGATGGAGGCGCATTTCTAACTTCCCATCATCGCTATCATTGTTGTCATTTCCACTGTCATCACTTTCTTCCTCCTCCTCCTCCCATCCATCTTTTTTTTTTTTTTCCTTTTAGTCATCACCCCCAACTAGCACCACCACCACCACCACCACCACCACCACCACCACCATCATCATCATCTTCATCACAGGAAGAAGAGAAGAAAACAACAAAAAGAAGAGGAAGAAGGATGATAACTAGGTACGATAACAAAAGAATGCAAACAAACATAAAACAAAATAAAAAAAAGATGATAAAAGAGAATGGTAAGAGAGGAGGAGGAGGAGGAGGAGGAGACCTAACAGGACTATCAACAAGATATTAACCATCTTTACTAGACAAGGAGGTGAGGGAGGAAAGGGAAGGGGAGGGGAAGAAGAGAAGGGGATGAAGGGGGAAGGAAGAAAGAAGAAAGGATACAGAGGAAGGATTATTATAAGAAGGTATTAATTTTCCCTTTATGTCCCAACAATCTTCCTCCCCCTCCTCCTCCTCCTCCTCCTCCTCCTCCTCCTCCTCCCTCCTCCTCCTCCTCTCTCTCTCTCTCTCTCTCTCTCTCTCTCTCTCTCTTTCTCTCTCTCTCTCTCTCTCTCTCTCTCTCTCTCTCTCTCTCTCTCTCTCTCTCTCTCTCTCTCTCTCTCTCTCTCTCTCTCTCTCTCTCTCTCTCTCTCTCTCTCTCTCTCTCTCTCTCTCTCTCTCTCTCTCTCTCTCTCTCTCTCTCCCATCAGCCCATCAGGGACTTACACGCCGGTCCATTAATTACGGTATCAGTATTTTATATGAGTAATTATGGTGATGAGCTTAATCATGAATGTGTAATGATGTGTGTGTGTGTGTGTGTGTGTGTGTGTGTGTGTGTGTGTGTGTGTGTGTGTGTGTGTGTGTGTGTAACGGGTCACACACACACACACACACACACACACACACACACACACACACACATACGTCAATACATTCATTCCAATATGATATGATTACATTAGATTTTGAGAGAGAGAGAGAGAGAGAGAGAGAGAGAGAGAGAGAGAGAGAGAGAGAGAGAGAGAGAGAGAGAGAGAGAGAGAGAGATAATAATAATAATAATAATAATAATAATAATAATAATAATAATAATAATAATAATAATAATAATAATAATAATAATAATAATAATGATAATAATAATAATGATAATAATAATAATGATAACCAGTTAAAAACTGACCAATAAAAAACTGAAGAACATAATGAACAAAATTGAGATAACCAATATGCAAGTTAGAATACATACAATTAATTAGGTTACGATTGAAAAACTTAATCATGTATGTACAGACTGATATATAAAGCTCTCTCTCTCTCTCTCTCTCTCTCTCTCTCTCTCTCTCTCTCTCTCTCTCTCTCTCTCTCTCTCTCTCTCTCTCTCTCTCTCTCTCTCTCTCTCTCTCTCTCTCTCTCTCTCTCTCTCTCTCTCTCTCTCTCTCTCTCTCTCTCTCTAACTAAGCACCACCTCTTTTCCCGACCACCATTCCTCTTTCTCCCTCTCACACAGACACGCAGTAACTCACACCCTCCCCAAGAGCTTTCCCTCATCAGGCCTGACTTAGCACCACATCCTCTCTTACCCTATCCACACGAGACTCGAGACACTGTAACTTTAGATATGTATCAAGGAGAGTTTAAAGTCTAGCAACTGGAAAAAGGCCTTTCAGCAACCTCTCGCAAAAATAAACAAGGGAGAAAAATCCAAATTAGCTGGAATATAAAAAGAAAACAGTGAAATTATAGATCAAAACAGCAAAAATTACGGTTAAAAAAAAGTTATAATGAAGAAGAATGTTATAAAATAGTATGTATAATGAAGGAAGTTATAGAAAGGTATGATGAAGAAAATTTTTAAAAAGCTACAATGAAGAAGAAAGTTATAAAAAGCTACAAAGAAGAAGAAAGTTATAAAAAGCTACAAAGAAGAAGAAAGTTATAAAAAGCTACAATGAAGAAGAAAGTTATAAAAAGCTACAAAGAAGAAGAAAGATATAAAAAGCTATGATGAAGAAGAAAGTTAAAATAGCTATAATGAAGAAAGTAAAAAAAAAAAGCTATAATGAAGAAGGTTAAAAAAAAAGCTGTAATGAAGAAGAAAATTAATAAAAAGTTACAATAAAGAATAAAATTTAAAAAGCTATAATGAAGAAAGTTAAAAAGAAGCTACAATGAAGAAGAATATTTAAAAAGCTACAATGAAGAAGAAAGTCAAAACAGCTATAATGAGTGAACAGATTTATTCAGGAAACATGTGTCATTGGGTCAGAAGAGAAGCGAATATCTCTGACATGATCCTTGATTCATTCCGCATTAATGTCAAACAAATCTTCGAAGTTTTGTCAATTTTTTTTTTTTTTTTCCTCTCTCTTCCTCATCCTCCTAAGTTCCGAGAAGATTCTAGATTACATTTTGAAATACTCCTGAGCCACACTTCCACTATTTCAAAAGAAGTTCTACTGTAGTTAATGTGATACACGCTTTCTGCAATGGTCATTATTTTTTTTTTTTTTTTTTATTTATTTATGTCATGTGGGCTTTTCACGGGAATTTATTGGCAAAAAAGGGATACTTTTTTGGGGTACCTCCTATCTCAAAGCCCACCCACTAGGAAGCCGTTGCCCCGAGTGAGGAAGCCCAACCTACACTCGGACCGTGAACAGAATTCGAACCCGTGCGCTTGGAGACCCCTCGGACCCCAAATCACGCATGCTTCCACTGTACCACTGTTGTGACAGATCAACAAGATTTCTACTTCATGAACAGGAAAAGCACTCTTGAGAATCTGGCTAATCCTATGTGTGGCCTTGGAAAAATAGGTAGTGGTAATAGAACAAAGCGTTTCTGAATACGAACGTCCATATCTCGGGCACCAAGCGGAATGATGCTTACTCTCGGCTCTCTATGAAGAAAACGGGGGAAAAAGTCGGCACAAAGGTATTACAGAGGATAACACTCCCGAGAAGACATTCTGATCCTTTGTCGCCACATGGAGTACTGATCTGTGTACTCTTCTCTTCAGGACTCTAAGGAAATGCCATCCCTCCTCAAGGACGCGACTTTAACAGCGGGGAAGGATACCAAGAGATTTATATTTGTTTTATCAAAGCATTCAACGAGATTCCTATATACTTCTTCAGTTAGCAAAGGAGTCATCCCCTTTCCTACATATTCAATTAGCCCAGGATTGAACACACACACACACACACACACACACACACACCACGAAGAATACTTGAAACAAAAACTTTGAAAATATATGAAAAGTGATAAACAAATGAATAAACTCCATAGAAATATAACTGAAATGTGAAAAAAATAGGATAATTAGATTAAAAAGTAACATCAACACCACCGACAACTGCAAAACACAACGGAGATTTTTTTATTCTGTTCCTGGCGCTGTTCAACCAAGCATTCTTTTTACCTGATATTTTTATTAGCCGTGGCACACAAATGTTAAGAGAACGCTCAAAACACTACTGGAACCACAACGGAATAAAAAATACATGTTTGCAGTTACGAAAGTTCTAAAGACATAGCGTAGTGGCGGCAGGGAGGCGTGACGTGAGAGGCGTGATGGTTGGTTGGTAGTTCGATGGTCACGGGATAACACCAGGAGAATAAAGTGCGTGTAAGAGAGAGAGAGAGAGAGAGAGAGAGAGAGAGAGAGAGAGAGAGTCGATTAATGAAAGAATATATGTACCTGAGCTCCTGAAGGACAACATGTGTGAATGGCACAGGACTTGTTATGTTCGTGTGTGTGTGTGTGTGTGTGTGTGTGTGTGTGTGTGTGTCCATTGAATTAATGGTGGTGGTAAGTTTGTACTGAGAATAGGACACACACACACACACACACACACACACACACACACACACACACACACACACACACGTATATATACAGCGGCCCGCAGTCTCAGTGTTTGTCAGGTGCGTCTCTCCTCGCCATGCTCCGTCCACCCCAGGTAAGCATCATCATCACCACCACCACCACCACCACCACCACTACCACTATTATGAGTCACCCGCGGAACAATAAGCTTCACCTGCGCCAGCCGTTAGTGTGTTCTGAAACCAATGTAGGACACGGCAACTCCTCTCATCTCCATAAAAGGAAAGCAATAACTAAGGTAGCTACGAGCAGCATCTTTAATGGGCCAAACGTTTCGACATTTCATCTTATGTCATCATCAGTGGTCTAAAATAAAATAAAACGATAAAACAAATATAAGTATAAAAGAATAAAGTAAAAATACAAAGAGAATTACAATGGTAAAATTCACACTATCATAAGTGGGTATGCTGACAGAGTATTGTTGAGGGATGGCTTTACTTGGGAAATATATAGGGATTTCAGTATTCTTAAACTGTTTCTATTACAGGTGGCGAGGATACGGAAATGACTGAGATTGGGTTGAACCTTACATGAGAGGCAGTGGTCCCGTATCGCGGAAAATGGGCGTTGTGTGGCGGGCGCCCTGTTCTGGCAGACTGGCCTAAATGCTCGCTGGCTCGGTTTATAAGTGAGCCTGGCAGCTGGGACAAGTGAAACAATAAACAGCCGACGAGCGTAAGGCAGTTGGCAGAGTGTCCTTAAAGAGGAAGAAACTTTACAAGGATTGGCAAAAGAAGTTGATTGACATTGAAATTAAAACAAAAGAAAAAGAAGTTAATGAAGCTACTGTATCGCTTTCTTGTTCGTTCGAAACTCTCAGATCTGTTGTGTCTCGACTGGATTTTATTTGTTTAAGTAAGTTCATTAAGACTAATACCCAGGTATATGAAAAAAGTGTCAGTGCTACCCATGAAAAGAAGTTACGTAATATTGGTGGTAGGTGCAACTTAAACCCATGTGACCCAGACAAAGTAATTTTTAACCTCTCAGATTTTACCTTGTCTCCCAGAGAGAAATTTTTACTGTCTTTTGGATTAGACTTCTGCCTCCCTGTATTCAAACCTTCATTTTATAGATATTTTCTGGATTTTGAGCTTATAATCAAGCGGATAAAAGGCTTGAAAATCACACCAGATGTTGATTTCAGTAATGTTTTAACTTCCATAAAACAATTTGCACATAGTACTTTTTATACTTTTAGCTCATACAAAGTATTTTCTCCTGTCTTCTCTAAATCTGATTTTAACTTGTTAAAAAATCTAGGTAAGAACAAGGACCTGGTGATCTGTAGACCTGACAAAGGAAGAGGCGTTGTTCTCTTAAACAAGTCTGATTATGTTTCTAAAATGCGTGATATCCTCCAGGATGATACTAAGTTCTCTAAACTTGTTTTCGATGACATCTATAAGCTCAAAACTAAAGTTGAAGATAAAATCACACGCTTCATTAATAATCTTAAAACTCTTGGTGCTGTTAATGAGGAAGAAGCTTCACTTCTGAAACCCACTGGTTCGAATCCTGCTGTGATGTATGGACTCCTAAGGTTCATAAACCTTCTGTCCCACTTAGACCTATCATTGCGGCATATAATAGTGCCTCTTATAATCTTGCAAAATTCCTGGTTCCCATTCTTAGGCCATACACTACTAATAACTATACTGTAAAAAATTCTCATGAACTCTCTCAATCCCTTTCGAACTACAGACTACCAGAATCGTGTTTTATGGTTAGCTATGATGTTCAGTCACTTTTTACTAACATTCCACTGGATGAGACAATAGATATATCTGTAAACTCTGTGTTCTCAGGTCTGGACATTTTTAAAAATATGACAAAATCCCTATTTACGAATCTACTACGTGTTTGTGTTAAGGATAATCTATTTGTGTTTAACAATGAATTATATAAACAAACAGACGGCGTGGCGATGGGCTCACCACTCGGACCCACCTTCGCTAACATCTTCCTTTGTTACCACGAACGAAACTGGCTCGATGATTGTCCTATCGCTTTCAAACCTATGTCATATATACGATATGTTGATGATACGTTGGTGTTTTTTAAGGAAGCATCACATGCAGACCATTTCCTACATTACCTTAACTCACAACATGACAATATCAAGTTCACTATGGAATCTGAAATAGACTCACAAATCCCCTTCCTTGACCTAAACATCACAAAAATCAATGGTAGACTTTCCACCTCTATTTATCGTAAACCTACATTTTCTGGCCTCGGTATTAGTTTTTCAGCTTTTGCAGTTTCCGGTTCAAAATCAATTCAGTCCGTACCCTCTTACACCGTGCCTTTGCTCTGTCTTCTTCTTACCTAAATTTCCATAATGAAGTTACTTTCCTAAAGGATTTTTCTATAACAATGGCTTCACCACCAACCTGTTTGAGAAAACTCTGAATAACTTTCTCCAAAGTAAATACCTTCTTAAACATCCAATTACCACTGTTGCCAAAGAAACAATCTATTTACGTATTCCATTTTTAGGTGAGGTTTCCAAGAAATTAGAAAGGGGTCTATATGAAAAACTTACAAAATATTATCCTGATAAACATTTTCGTATTGTGTCTACAAATAGTCTATGTATAGGTAGTTTTTTCCTCTTTAAGGACACTCTGCCAACTGCCTTACGCTCGTCGGCTGTTTATTGTTTCACTTGTCCCAGCTGCCAGGCTGAGTATGTGGGTAGCACCTTGCGCTCACTTATAAACCGAGCCAGCGAGCATTTAGGCCAGTCTGCCAGAACAGGGCGCCCGCTACACAACGCCCCATTTTCCGCGATACGGGACCACTGCCTCTCATGTAAGGTTCAACCCAATCTCAGTCATTTCCGTATCCTCGCCACCTGTAATAGACACAGTTTAAGAATACTGGAATCCCTATATATTTCCCAAGTAAAGCCATCCTCAACAATACTCTGTCAGCATACCCACTTATGATAGTGTGAATTTTTACCATTGTAATTCTCTTTGTATTTTTACTTTATTCTTTTATACTTATATTTGTTTTATCGTTTTATTTTATTTTAGACCACTGATGATGACATAAGATGAAATGTCGAAACGTTTGGCCCATTAAAGATGCTGCTCGTAGCTACCTTAGTTATTGCTTTCCTGCTGAAAATACGATTTCCCAGAAATCAACCTGTTTCGGATAATCTCATTAACTAAATACTATACGATCTTCATAGAAAATTAGATAAAGATAAAAGGCTTATGACAACAAAATTGAAAAAAGGGACTATAATGTGGACGTGAGGAATAGACCAACAAACAGGAGGATGAGTGATAGTGCGTAAAGTTACAGGATGGGGAAATCGACGAATACACAGGACCTGAGAATGGGCGTGGATTCTTTACGGAAAAGGTGCTGCTACCTGAGAGGCCAGACCGGTGTGTATGGGAGTGTACGGGTAGAACAAATAAGAGTTAAGACAAGTACACACACACACACACACACACACACACACACACACACACACACACACACACACACACACACACACACACACACACACACACACACACACACACACACACACACACACACACACACACACACACACACACACACACACACACAAACACGAACTGAGACGTGGAATTTGAGAGGCAGTGGGACAAACAGCTAGACAAACACCAGCACAAACAACACTCACAAACAACACAAAGACGGTAAGAAAAGAAAACAATAACAGTGAAAAAAATAGAAAATGAAAATAAGAAAGAGAGACAGAAGATAAAATCGAATAAACATGTGAGTAAATCAGTAAATCAAGAGATGTGAAGGTAAACAGGAGGAGCAAAGCAGAGAGACAGCTAAGGTAATCAGGGGGTGTCTCAGGTGAGGCTACTAATAATCCCTTGCATCCCCAGGTGTGGCGTGTGCTGCTGCTGCTGCTGCTGGTCTGTACAGGTGAGAGAGAGAGAGAGAGAGAGAGAGAGAGAGAGAGAGAGAGAGAGAGAGAGAGAGAGAGAGAGAGAGAGAGAGAGAGTGTGTGTGTGTGTTTCACTGTTTGATCTGCTGCAGTCTCTGACGAGACAGCCAGACGTTGCCCTACGGAACGAGCTCAGAGCTCATTATTTCCGATCTTCGGATAGGCCTGAGACCAGGCACACACCACACACCGGGACAACAAGGTCACAACTCCTCGATTTACATCCCGTACCTACTCACTGCTAGGTGAACAGGGGCTACACGTGAAAGGAGACACACCCAAATATCTCCACCCGGCCGGGGAATCGAATCCCGGTCCTCTGGCTTGTGAAGCCAGCGCTCTAACCACTGAGCTAGCGGGGGTGTGTGTGTGTGTGTGTGTGTGTGTGTGTTAAGAAGGCAATACCTACTTAAAGCCACCAAGAGTAAGGAGCTGTCAGTAAATACGGACCAGAAGTCTCTCCCACCTTCTTCCTGGGCTTGGTCGTGACTGTAGGTGGCAGTGGAGAGGCAGTGACAGTGATAGTCTAGATAAGGGAGTGGAAATGGAGGCTGTGAGTAGAAGACCAAGTGGAGGCAATGGCTGGAGGATTAGTGGTTAGAGGAATAGTTCAGTTCATCGTGCTCTTCCATCAAAGCAAGAAACACCAGCTGATTTGACAATTCCCACGTGACTCGAGGCGCACATCACTTGTCTCTATGTTCCCACCACCTAGCGGAGGAAAAACAACACATAAGTAAAGCTTTTAGAAGGAAACACATCTTACAAAATTAATCATTCTGTCTCTTAAAATTCGACGAAAGCTCTGAAGGGAATGTTAGCCGCCGTCTGTTTGTGTGACGCTACGCCGGCTGCACCTTCTTAATATTTCAGTGCTAGAACTGCGTAAAGTTGGATGCTTTGACTTGTATTAAACGTTTTGGGATCTGAGTTCCAATATTTCTAACAGGCTCTAATGGCTGGGACTTTCAAGGGCGTTATCATGATTTTACATTAAGTTTCTCGAAGTTCTTAGGGTGTGAGTAGGAAAAGAAAAAAGCAAAGCCAACAAGTCATCTCCCTAGTCTTTGAAAATAGTTCTGGTGAAAGAACCATAAATACGGGTTCAACTCTCCGTTTTCCTGTTCACATCCAACGACATGTTAGTTTCGCACTTTGACAAGTGAAACGCGAGTACTCCACCAACTCTGTAGGTAAAAATACACTCAAAAGACTCTCTTAATTGATTTGCCAGGAGAAAGCCAAACTTCCACACCACATTGTTTTATTCCCAGAAACAGATTTTCCTTTACTTATTTCCTGGACTGAAGTGTGTGTGTGTGTGTGTGTGTGTGTGTGTGTGTGTGTGTGTGTGTGTGTGTGTGTGTGTGTGTGTGTGTGTGTGTGTGTGTGTGTGTGTGTGTGTGTGTGTGTGTGTGTGTGTGTGTGTGTGTGTGTGTGTTTAAACAGAGCATTCTAAAACTTCTTATATATACAAATAAAATAATAAAACCAATAAGTTCAATACCAATATTCTCCTTCTCTCATTCTTTCCTGCCCTTGCCTCTTCCTCCTGCCATGCCGAGGCAGGGGGCGTCAGGGGGCTGACAGGGATAAGACTGCAGACCAATGGTACTGCCACATCAGAAAGTCTTCTCCACTCAGGCGCCACTGTCATCCCTACCCTCGCTCAGGTACGGTGCGAGCTCTCCCAGGTACTGTCCACAACCCAAGCAAGTACTGTCCACACCCTGTCTGTGCACCGTATTGATAATTCAGTGGTATGTGAGGTCATCTAGCCAAGCCTTGGTCTTATCACCTTTAGTGGAGAGGTCACAGTATACGCAGGCTCGATTCCTTGAAATCATAATAGTTTTTAAAGATATATGAAAGCAAGTCTCTGTATTCTGAAGTGGGAACGCAACAATGGAGGCAGCAGTGGAATCAGCTGTATAAAAGATAAAGATTGATATTAAGGCCGTCGCTACAACGGTGTCATTAAGGTTAGGACATCTGATGGATTAAAATGCTGGATTAAAATGACACGAAGTGAGTTGAACATATAGTTTGGCGTTCGTTACCTCTTAATATATTTCCGAGTCCTTTAACTATTACACTGCCAAGTAATTTTAATTTCATAAGAAAAACACTAAGGAGGCCTACTTTCTCAACACCCTTCCTAACGATGCCTCAGACTGCGTTTATGTTGTTGCCCTCTCCTTCCCTCACGTGTTCCTCTCTGTGATCTGGCAGGTGAGCTTGTGTTTGCACGTGCGTCCCCTTCACCTGACCCGCACCATGCCCCTCGTCAGCTACAAGCTGAAGGCCTCGCCAAAGGAGCTGTACCTGGGTGAGCCCCGGATGCACAGGGAGGAGGGACACATGCAGACTTATAGAAGAATACATGTAAAGACACTGACACCAAAATACAGAGTGACACAAATGCAAAAGAAAGACAAAAGAGTAGAAAGTAAAAACAAACATCAGCAAATATGCTAGTTATAATAACTGTAGAGAGAAGAACGATCGAAGAAGATGATGATAAAGTTTAGCAAAAGTATAATATTCACACACACACACACACACACACACACACACACACACACACACACACACACACACACACATTATATGTAGCTTACTCATCGAGATTGTGAAAACAGTTGCATATCAGGCCCATAAGTAACAAACATTTTTCTTCTTTTATTTTTTTCTTGGCTTTCTCTCTCCCTCTCTCTCTCTCTCTCTCTCTCTCTCTCTCTCTCTCTCTCTCTCTCTCTCTCTCTGCGGCAGGGCTGGAGGGCACGGCGGGTCGGCTAGCGTTTGAGTGTTGCGGCGGCAGCGTCAAGGCACGCCTCAAGGTGCCGCTCAGACTCTATGAGTGGCAGCCGTTGTGTCTCGTCCTGCATCTCCTCGCACGTAACCTTACATTCGTCTACGATACGCTAGTGAGTATGAACAGGTTTCTTCTCCCCCTCCATCTGGCTGACGCAAGTAGACTAGTAATTTCCCGTTATGTTGTATTCCGTTAGATCGAACAGGTGGGCTTGGAGGTGGACATATCCAAACTCGGGTGGCGTCGCTTGGAAGTGGAAGGCGGCGGGGAGATGACAGTAGGGCAGAGCGCGAACACTCTGGAAGGGCAATTTGATCTCTCACAAAGTCTTCACGCTGAGTTGGCTGACCTGCGCCTCTATGATATTGCTCTCACCACCGCGCAAATCGAGAGCTTCACTGGCTGCTTCAAGGACGAGCTGCTGCTTCAGACACCCGTGCTGATGAGCCTCGAGCAAAGGAGCTTCGAGATGCGAGGACCTACGGAGGAAATAGAGGTGTCGGTAGCCGAGGTGTGTGGCAAAAGCAAGACAAGCTTCGCTATGCTGTTCCCGAGGAAGAAGAATTTTAAGGACGCTGTATACTGGTGCGAAAAGTTCAGAGGACAAGTTGCCCTGCCCACCAGCGGCCCCGAAAACCAGGACATTTTCAACAGGTGCATCTTGACGTGGTCTGCACTGAAATAGAAACAGCAGCCGCAGCAGCAACAACAGGCTGTGCCTCAGGGCAAAGTGTGACTGCATTCTGTGTTACAGGTTTGTGCGGTTCAGCAAGTCCTGCCAGGACATGTGGCAGGGGCTGTACTGGGTGGGCGCCCGCGGAGATCTGGCCACCGAGCAGTGGTTAACTCTTGGAGACAGGCAGCCCCTCACCTGGCACAACCTGTCCCTGGCCTCAAGTAGTGTCACCGAGCACTACCAGTGTATCCTGGCAGGCGGCGCTCTCCATCCTTACGAGTGGTACCACGCACCTTGTTCCGTCAGCACCTGCTCTGTGTGCAACTTCACTGCCTATCCACTTATACATATGCGGGGACTGTGCAGGTCTTCTCTGTTTGACCGATCCATGTATATTCATGAATATCTAAACGACCAGCCCATGTTTGATGGTGCTGTGCACAGCCGTGTGGCGTGGGTTGACGACGCTTGGGTGATCGAGAGCCGCCTCTACCCTAACCTGCGGGCACGCATCCTGGAGAAGGTGGACTATCCTCTGGGGCTGCACAAGTGGGAAGTGGAGGGTGACAAGTGCCGCCACAAAAAGGTGAGGCTGCCTGCTGTCATGTAATTGCGTTGCAATAAAATCTATAGTGTGCCTCTGAGGCGATGGAATGACCCAGGTAAGCAACTGTCTTTCCGCAGGTCGAACTTCTGCTGACGGCGTGCAGGAAGAACGAGTTCACGTGCAACGACGGCACCTGCATCGACTCGTGGCGGCGATGTGACCTCTCCACAGATTGTCCAGACGACTCAGACGAGTTGACCTGTGAGGTTGTAAAGACCGCAGAGGGCTACAACCCTTCGCTACCACCGCCGCGCCAGTCCTCCCTCCCCACCGCGCTCTATCTCTTTATTAACATCACCTCCATCCGCAAGTTTGATGTGCAGTCTTTTACCCTTGCGGTGGATACCATCATCACCCTACGCTGGAACGAGTCACGCGTCACCTTTCTCAACCTGCAACAGGATTACCGCCGCAACAAAATCAAGGACCAGTTTAAGATATGGACGCCCAAGCTCGTGGTGATCGATGGCACCAACAGCTGGGTACAGGGCAGCACCAGCGACGGCAGCGACCTCTATGTAGAGCGACTAACCCAGCCTGAAGACGACGACGACTCCTATCACCATGAAGGTACGCTGCCTTTCCTTCCTCACTGCTCTGGCACCTCACAACACATGTCCACCACATGCCTTTCAGCCTACACCTTCACCGAACCCTTATTCTCTGGAATGCCCTGCCTGTTTTTATCTTTTCACTCTTCTATGACATTAACTTCAAGAGGAGTTTTCAAGACACAAATCCTCCAATATTTGGCCCCTTTGGGAACAGACACACAAATTCACTTTTTTCAGATTTTTTACTCCTTTAAGCCAGTGGCCCTCTTACATAAAAGATACGACCTCAAGGGTACGCTTCTCCACAGAGGACGCCTACAAAGGGTCACACAACAGCCTGGTGTACCAGATGCACAAGTCTCTCTATTTCCGGTGTGATTTGGATCTGCAATGGTACCCGTTCGACAGCCAAAGGTGCCGCCTTTACTTCACCGTACAGGATCTCACCGACTCCTCAGGCAGGCTGGTCAAGGTGCATCACTGGCCCAATATGACACGCACTTCTCATCTTACTCCCTCCATTTCATAGTTTCTCCAATCATCTTGTCTTTTGTCCCAGTATTACCTTGCACCACCAGCAGTACCCAATTAACAATACCAGTACTTTCTTTCCACAGCACTAGTAGTACGTTCTCAATCTTTAGACAGATCTTGAACCACCTTTTACTACCGCCATGACACACTGGGCATTCATATTCAGTTCTTCACTATAGTAATAGCTATGGCTTCAGGATCCAATAATAATAATAATAATGATAATAATAATAATAATAATAATAATAATAATAATAATAATAATAATAATAATGATAATAATAATAATACGTAATAATATGTTCTCCAGGATGGACTGGGTCTGGAGTTCTCTGGAACACGGCAACTGCTAGAATACAACTTAGTGGACGAGGCACTTGGGGATGTAACGGTAAACGAGGTCACCAGCATGAAGGTCAGTATACACACATTCACATTCACACACACACACACACACACACACACACCCTCGGTTCACAATCGAGAGAGCCCGAGTTCGAGTCCCGGAAAACGGCAAGGCAAATGGGCAAGCCTCTTGTGTATGTAGCCCCTGTTCACTTAGCAGTAAATAGGTACGGGATGTAACACGAGGGGTTGTGACCTCGTTTTCCCGGTGTGTGGAGTGTGTTGTGGTCTCAGTCCTACCCGAAGATCGGTCTATGAGCTCTGAGCTTGCTCCGTAATGGGAAGACTGACTGGGTGACCAGCAGACGACCGTAGTGAATTACACACACACACACACACACACACACACACACAGTGGACGACTATAGGTATGGAGACAGGACAGCACGAGCATAGCTCGTAAATACATGCAGGCATGTAGGTAGGCAAGTCATAAGATTGCCTGTGGAGTGGCCACAACAAAACTAATACCGGCTAACAAATATAAGATTGTGAAGTGATGCATGTTCAAGACCCTTCCTGTTGAGGATAGACTTAAAAAATAGAAAGACTGGAAATTAAAGTAATAGGTCGGTAGTCTGAGGAATTATAGGAGTTATCCTTTTCAGGGAACGGCTGAATGATAGGCAAACTTCCTGCGGAAAGGAAACGTGGATGTTAACAATCGGAGAAGTTTAGATTGAAGCAGAGAAGGGAAATATGAGGAAAATTTATCGAGGACATCTTTGGCTTTATACCAGAAGTCAAGGGTAGGGTTCACGCAGAATGGAAAAGTTTTCGACTAATTGACAATATTGTCGACAGAAATGTGAAGTTCGGTAGAGACAGAACATTGAAGTACCGTTTGTGGGCCACCTCTATATCATGTGTCTCTGCGTACAAAAACTGAAGAATTGATGAATATATTATTGTTACTTTATTACTGTCCCTCTGAACCTATTCATCCTAACATATAATTAGTGTTGAACATTGAGTGGTGGAAGTAGAATTATGCTTTGTTTTTTTGTTTTTTTCCTCGATTCTCTGGTCCTTCAACTGGTGGTCAGCTAAACCTCAAGTTCATTAATCTATACAAGTACTACGCCATGAACGCCTTCTTGCCCAGCCTCATGATGGTGGTCATCTCTTACTCAACGCTCTTCTTCCATATTGACGACTTTGAGGTAAACCAGCACCATCTTCCCCTCATCCTGAGTTTCTGACATCCCTTTCTCCTCACACCTCTCTCACCTCGTCCTGATACTCCTCGATATGAAACAAATTACCACAGGAGAAAGAAATATCACTTACTTGCAGTTATCACACGTCATAAGCTCATAATGCGTGTTTTCAAGTAACTCTAATGGCCAATAGGGGAATTCAGAAAGATGTTTGGCGCTCCAGTCTACCTAGGATAGTTCATAGCAGCGATCCTTTGCGTGTAAGTCCAGTAACCTTGCCTCAGACAATTCATTAATATCAAGTAATCTTTAGCTGAAGTGTAAGTAGTCCCCAGTGATTACTGTGGTGGCTATCAGTGGACTGCCGTGAGACTCGCAGCCTCTTAATTACTCGTGAATTTTACGTTAGTGTTTCGTTTGTAGTTCATTTAATTTGTAATGTTAAGAATTTAGTAATCATTTCAGTTACACAAATATTTATGGAAGTATTATCATACACTTATTCCTTGTCTAGTAAGTTCTATCAATTAACCACACGTCATTAACTAGCCTACAGTATTATAGACATTTATTTGCTTTATTGCCTGCGGAGTAAAGTATTTTCCACACTCACCTTGACATCTTGCCTCGTATTTCTTTCCCCCCTTACTCTGACATTTTACCCTTCCCAAGTTCCTACACTTCTCCCCCAGCATGATACCACGTATGTCGTCACCTCGCCTCACGCTGTGCCTACTGCGTACAGCTGTCCATCGGGCGCTTTGAAGCTTGAAAGCGTCCATACAGGGAGTGGAATGCAATCTGGCTTTCCTTCCCTGCCGTATTCTTAGATAACACTCTATTCCATTTATCTTGATATCAGATATAGATATCACATTTAAGAGGGTAGTCTCAGGGTACAACTCTAGCACCAAGATATTGTGGCAACCATATTAGTTTCATCATCAAAAATTCAAGCTAAAGGTTTTCTTTTAATTATCAATGTTCTAACCGCATAGTTTATGTGGATTATTAAAAGGACGGGAATTACTGCCTGTACTTGCCCTGTTATCACAAGTCACGTTACGTACCAGTCCTGCATCACAAATCAGTTACGATGGTTGAACAAGCAAGACAAGTTAGCTTTACCTAATTTTCTGCACATATCTATACTGTAAGAGAGAAAGCAGATAATGTTCCCTGACTTAAGACTTTCTTCCCAGGACAGAATTATGGTATCACTGACATCGCAACTGGTGCTGGCTGCTTTCTTCAGCCAGGGTAGCCTCACCATCCCCAAGACCTCCTATCTCAAGCTTATTGATGTGTGGTATGTCTCTCTCATCTCCCAGGTTTTCATCATCATCATTTCACTTGTCTTCATTGAAAACTTGAGACTGCACAGCTTGAAGGCTCCCATGGGCATCACCACTGTGCATGTGGCTCCAGCAGACTCCCTCAAACAACCCCTAGATTACAAGACCTCTTTTGGGGCAGACAAGGCCAATAAAATGAACACTTTCTTCATCATCTTCTATCCTACTATTTTTTTCTCATTTATTATATACTTTACAGTATCATGTGTGAATGGCCTGCGGTCTTAACTTATACACTTCAGAAAGCTTCCCTTACTTTCTAACTTCTAGGATTTATAGAATAAATACTTAACACTGCTGGTCAATGTCTAGATGCAAGTGGCAACATTCTCTAGTGTCTTGGTAATAAAGCCGAGAAGAAAATGCTACTTACTCATGAAACTAACCATGACTGGATGTACTCATTATTATTCTCCCATTTTATAACTACAGTACCTTTCATTCCAACACTCTTTCTATATCTAAGGCACCAGTGCAGCTGTTTTTTTTTTATATTATTATTATTATTGGGGAGGGGTAAATCTGACTCCTCTAGTCTATTTGGGCTAGGATGGTGCCTCCTAACTAAAGACATTGAATTTGTTTGGCATTTGGAAACCATTACCTGAAATGGATGCCCTTCCTGCCCTCAGGCAGTAGCCAGGATTTGAAACCATGCACCTGAGGACCTCATGGCCCCAATGAGCTAAAGAGATGTCTAGATTTAAGATAAATAAATGATGCCTCTCTCCGTACAGGATTGTTATCTTAACCTTAGTGTAAAATGTCTTTTAGCCAGTATTACCAATGAAGAATTTTTAACAACGTTCACTGTTGTCATTAGGGATTTGCTAATGTATGTCCTCAATACTCTACAGAGGAGTGCTGATGGCAGTTACTGAGGCTTAGCGCTAGAAGCTCTTTGACAGTCATCCAGGGTACACAGGGTTACTAAACAACAAAAAAACATGAGGGAATTCCATATCTAATTTCACCACAAAGAAGTAATATTAGTACTGTACACTAAGACTAGCAGAGTAACTGTGTTTCATTTCAACAGAACATTATTCAAGTACAGTATTTACAAAGATACTTTAAATATCATAGGTTAAAAAAATTACCATGAAATACACAAAGTTTGTTTCTTACATTACTTACTGTTGCTAAGATACAAGCAGTAGTCCTGAACTGTGACTGTGACATTTGCAAAAGTCCTGGGAAACAGCTTAAGACTTCAGGGTCAACACTGCTACATCACTGGAAAAATGGCCCTTAACACATTGGTATAAAATCTAGTCAGGGAGAGAACATTCTCTTGCCTCACATCTCAATCACAGAAATGGAGGAAATTTTTAATGAAGGAGAATAAATAATTAAAAAGTAGAAAAAAGGATGATTAGTCAAGTCAGTCCAGACCTACTGTTACTTTCTCTCTCTAACACATGTACAAGGCTACATACAGGTGATATATGTGTAGTGGCAGGGGGTCCCAGCCCGAGCGACACGGCTGATGTCACTTGTCACCTCACATTAATTTTTTAAAATGTAAAAAAAAATTAAATAAAATAATATAAAGAAAGGAAAAAATTTAAATAAGATCCAGAAACAGGTGCCTCCCCAGAATAGACGTCTAGATGTTAAATACATATATATAAAATAGTCATCTAAAAATGTATAAAATAATTAAAATGCAGGATCATTATTAACAAGTGCATTTTACAAAACTCAGAACATTTCAATCTACAAGTTGGGTAGTAGTAGTATTTTGTTCCTTGGCAAGAGGTTCCTGCGACACTCAAGAGGTGAGACACTGGCATATGTTTGTGTGTTGCCCCTAGGCCAAGCAGACCATGGCCAGATGAAGGCAAAGTAAGGCTGGATGTGGCCATTCACAGTTTGGTAAGATTCAAGTGCACAAGAAATCAAGTAAAGGGTGCAAATATTTTCAGTCATAACCAGTGGAGCACACAGAACACACGGCACCACCTTCCCTAGCACTAAGTGTCCATCTTTCCCACGGCAGGTGGCTGGGCACTGCAAAGTATTAAGATTAAATGAGTTAAGATTAAATGAGATTTTCAGAGGATGAATATGAAGTGCTAGTTCTTCCACAACAAAAGAATTAAGCGTCTTACATTGTTTTGCTCCAGGACAACTAGTGACTGATAACTGTATATATACAAAAATACAAAATAAGTAGACAAAACACTAAAACTCACAAGAATAAATATAATTCAAAGGTAGCAAACTCAAATACAAAACATTCAATCCACTCGCCAGTTGTCCTTTTGAGCAGCCTCCACTTGGAGCTTTCAGTTAAGTAAATCACCACCTCAGCCAACACTCACAAACACTGACTATAACTAGTAAATTTCATAAAAATTAAGAACTCATGGAATAGGCTCACATCGTAGCCACTTGACTTGTATAGCGAAAAAAAAAAAAAAAAAAAAACAGTGGAACCCCACCATTCGTCTACCTCACGCTAATCGTACAACTCTTCGTTTGCCCGACCTGTTCATGTAAAATTCAACTCCACATGTAAGCTTGCCCTGCATTGCAGGCAATGTCACTTTGTTACTGGCCACACCACACAGTGACTTCAGGTCAACCTTGTTAACTTCTGTGTGGTAAGCACCATCCACATAAGCTTTGTGAAACTTTGTGCTATTTTATTGCTGTTCTTTATTTTTATCAAAAATAGTGCAGCCATGGATAAAAAAAAATCCATGATTAAACCAAGCATAAAAGGAAAGCAGTTGAATTGAAAGAACTCATTGCAAAGTTTGAAAGTGTAACTCATGTCTCCTACCTGGCAACTTAGTATCATATGGTGAAATCAACCATATCATTCACACTAAAAAATAAAGATGCAATAAAATGGGCTAATGTAGCAAAAGGAGTAACCATAATTGATCGCCTATAATTGATCAAGTGGAAAACTTTTGTTAGTTTGTATTAACAAAACAACAACTTGCTGGTGACATTTCTTAAACAATAACTTATGAAAAGCAAAGCAGATGTATGATGACCATCCACACTCTTGCTCCCTTCCTCACCCTCACCCACTCCCACGCTGCATCTCTGCCACTGACTGAAAGTTCCATCTCATCTACTGACCTTTATGATCAAGAGATCTCATACTACTACTATAATTCGATATCCATTTGGTTGCAATGTAAGTCATACTACTTTTTCAAAGTATTTATATATTCTAGGCTTGAAGTATTATTATAAAGGAATAAATTAGCAATCACGTGGGTATGAAACAGATTAACCTAATTTACATAATTTATAGGAAAAATTATTTGCCATTCGTACAAATTGCAATTTGAACAACCTCCTGGAACAAACTGTACAAATAGCGAGGTTCCACTGTAATTTTAAAGACAATAGATAGGTGCAGCAGCCAAAGGTGGTGAGTGGTGATGATCAGCATGACTTGTTCTTCACCTGCAGTCTGTCATACACAAGTCCTAATGCTGGCCCAATGTCACAGACACCTTGGCTATACCAGTTTTCTCTTTATTCACCTGTGACATAAATTACAATATTATTCATGGCTGGTACTCAACTGATAATTGAGAATTTTCATCTAACAGGTGACCAAGGCAATCCCTACGTACTGAGAGATACGTGAAATAATACTGAGGATCAAAAACAAGACTACAAGACAAAAGTGTGTTGGTATGTTCCTGCGTTTGTAGCCAATGGTGACGACCTGTACTATCTGGGGCTTCAACACTAATACTAACACGTCCTCAGGGTGTGGGGAAGGAAGGATGGGGTCAAAGGTTATTGCATTTATAATGTTAACAATAATGAGTTGCCAACACCTAGCGGCAATTGGAACAACATACAATGGGATGGCAACAGATATCAGGAAAAAATTACTAACTCCTCAAAGCTTGCAATGACTATTAACATCAAGGGAGACCCATTAGTGGAGTGCTGGAGCAGGAATTTCTAAGGTCCTCAGAACACTGTCTAGGAACACAGGTGAGGCAGCACTTGTATGTATGTATGTATGTATGTATGTATGTGTGTATGTATGTGTGTGTGTGTGTGTGTGTGTGTGTGTGTGTGTGTGTGTGTGTGTGTGTGTGTGTGTGTGTGTGTGTGTGTGTGTGTGTGTGTGTGTGTGTGTGTGTGTGTACAGGGAAATCATGCACATGGAGGCACCAGCCCTGGACCCTCTTCTTGTTGAATAATTAAAAAAGATAATATTAATAATAAATTACACATACCAGATATTTATAGTAATTTACAGTTCTCTTACACAGTCATGCCGTCTGTTAGAAAAAGATTCTTCAACAAGTCTCACATAATATGCAATGCATCGTAAAGAGCTGTCCTTACTACTAAATTCATCATAGACATGGGAGTTCACATAGCAAAGTATAAGCAACATAGGTGTCAACCCTCAACACAAAACAAAAAAACTTCACATCTCAGTGTTTGGCTGTCAGCACATCTGCTTCAAGACACCAAATCATTGAAGTTGTAAAATCAATAAATTTAATATGTATGCAATGCTGTTCATAATTTAAATGATCATCAGATTTCTTGAGCCTTGAAATGTTATTGATAAAGTATACAGTACATTACAATTACATAAATATCTTCAATTTATGGCAACTCACTTTACAACTTTCACTAATTTTATACAAGATTCTTTTTGTAATAAATTGCAATAAAGCACTCACAAGCATGCCATTCACTCATATATTAACACTTTAAAACACACGAAAGATGTATATAAAACCTCACCACATCCTGGCACTGAGCCTAAGTGTAAGCTTCAAGCACTAGTACAGAACATGAGGTTACCCCTTGAGTAGCAGCAGTCTGTAGTATTGCTTAAGTCACTGGGGTAACAGGTAGTATTAAAGATGTCCACCACTGGAAAGACATCCAAGGCTAAAAAACAGATGTAATTCCTCTTGTTCCTCACTAGGTACCTAAGTCTCTAAAATTGAGGTAAAATGTCTAAAATCATCCTAGACTACAGTGGAAGGAACCCTACCATATCAACTAAGAGCTTAATTGTCTCTAGCTTTACAATCAAAGACAGACCAGTAATAATGCCAAGACACTTTTAAGTCCACTATGGATTGGAGACAGCCAGGTGGTGTGCCCCCTGCCAGGCATGCTCACCTCAACACCTTGCTGATAACCCTTCTATATAAGACAGGGGGATCTCTCCAGAGGTTCCTTTCTATTGCCTAACCTTCCCTACCCTTCCCTATCTTTCCCTTCCCTTCCCTACCCTCCCTTCCCCTCCCTTTCAGTTACATTATGGTAGCAATAATCCCTGCACTGTGTTAAAGAAGCCTCATACATGTCACTCTCCTATGTATAATAGTATCTATTACACCCTTTCAGCATTTTCAATTCTGCATAACTGTAATACACTCCTTATACCAAATACATCCAAGGCTCAAAACATCTGATGGCATCACATCTTGGAAACGTAATGCCTGTTAAGGTTGTAATGAGGGTAGGTTATGCCAATTGTTGATGGGAAAATAATGGGTATTGTGTAATAAAATATATTTATGTATACATTATCATATGAAGGTATAAAAATAGTCACTTTGTAAGGAGGCTTCCTTGACACCACAACAAAGCCTTGACTGCTTTTTATCAAACTTGGGTTGTTGCTATTTCTGCAGAGTCTATTTCATGAATTATCTATGACTTTTTTATTTCTGGAAAAAAATAAATAAATAAATGCTAATGGCAAACAATGTGACTAAAAGGAAATTTAAGTGCAAGAGGATTTAAGCAGTGCATAGAGGGCTTCATTACCCCCAGAGTAAGGATAAAGTTCTGTCCTCTTCTTTGTGAGCACAAGACAAATCATTTTCCCAGCAACATTTGACACTGACATATGCCTACTAATATGAGCAAGAAGTGAATTGTTTGTCATATGTACAGATAAATATAAGAATGTAAACCGTCCCATGATTAAATGTCCACGTGTAAGCCAGATTTCTCACACCACAGGGCCAACTTCCACATTAACCCTATAAAGACTAGTCGAGAGTTTTAAGTTCACCTCGCCAGCAGTCTAACTGAGCTCTGGTTGTCCACTGCAACCCTGTGCTAGTTTCACCTTCATCTCCATTTCTGGGTTTTGCCATAGTGGCTCACACCCCTTGGTGTCTGTGTTCCCCCAGCCTGAAAAAGGTGGCCTGCCTGAGGACATAGATCAAGCAGTGCTCTAGTTTCACAGCTTGCTGGTCCCCTTCAGCAGATGTTGGCAGGCTTGGTTACTGTATACAATTCTGAAGTTTCACTTCAACAAAAAAACACAAACACACATACACAAACTAACACACAAATACACACAATTCACACGCTAAACACAAATACTCATCCACACCTGCATGTAACACAAATACACTTAATATGCAAAAATACATGCATACCACTCTTGTCACACAAACACAAACACACACACACACACACACACACACACACACACACACACACACACACACACACTACAATCATACATATATATGCATATCCCTCAATCTTACCATACACTATCAGCAAACTTTAGACAGTTGCAGCAACCAAAGCCTCATGAACAGAATCCTGCCGGCAGGGGATTATTTATGAAAAGCCACCAAGGACAGTCCTTGGTAAGGAAGAGTTCATCAGGGTTATAAAAAATACTATTCAATTTGAGTGACTAATGTTAACTGTTATCTCTTAGTCAATGAAGCATCTGAGTAACCCAAAACACTGTAGACACCACTGATAACGGGAACCATCTTTGCACACAGATTGAACCACAGAGCTGGCCAGCTACTGGGACTGGTGGCTGGGGCTGGGAGGGAGCAGCTGGTGGGGTTGTTAAAGGGAGAGAGAGCCCGAGACAAGAATATACTAGTTTTCCTCCAATTAATTCAGTAACAGCATTAATGGTCTTAAAATATTAATATCATGAACTTCCTCAACATGTGCCTCCAAAACAATAAGAGGAGTTATTTTGGGAAGAAAACTAGTGTTGTCAGGTTTCAAACTCCCAAGTGGACACTGCGATACAGCCATTAACACAGCACGCTACGTCTCCTATGGCTCATAGTGGAATACTGCAGCCTGGCACCACCACACTTCCCTCCACCAGATGGGTTGGGTTAGTTTCAAGACACTCCTGCGCTAACCTTCAGACAAACACTTTGGCCAGTGCATCTGCTCCTGCACTGGCAATGAAGGGCTTGCTAGGGTGGAAGGCCACATCAAATATACTCTCATCGAACTTCTTCCTGTGGGCTGTGATTTCTTGTACACACTGTTTACTATCCAGCTGCCACAAACGGATACTGCAGTCATGGCCTGTTGAGAGAGTGAAAATGAAATAATTCATGGAATCAATTTCATATTCAAGAAATTCTCAATCTATTCAAGATAATGCGAAAAGTATGAAAAGACCAATATTTACACTACTCACACTGGTGCCAATGCAAATATCATAATTCTACATATTTTACTAATATACCCAACATGAAATATATCTTTTACACAGGCTTCAGACCCCCTAAGACATGCTCTTGATTATCTGTTGGAGCACGTACTTATCTACAACACATTATTTTCTACCTGTAACAAGACACATCGTCCTTTACAAGTTAAATTATGCAGTATGAAAATTTGTACCCCAGTACCTGGGAAATATAAAATTTGTTTGAATCTTTTACATGGAAATATAAAACTTTCTTCAATTCAATACATTCAAAATAATGTAAAAGTAATAAGATAAAATGCTGTCATAAATATAATTACTATGGAAAAGAACAGAAAGACACTCACTGCCAGAGAGGAGGTAGAGCCCATTAGGGTCAACTGCCAGTGAAGTGACTGAGTCCAAGTGGGCCACCATGGACTGCACCAGCCGGCCACTGTTGTTGTCCCAGAAGCGGATGTGGCGATCCTCATGGCCAGTGATAGTGAGTGGCAGCGTTGGGTGAGACACAACCTGGTGTGTAAGTCATTATCTATAATAAAAATCTGCTATAAATTCATATGCATACTATAGCTATCTCCCAAAACAGGGTAGCCGAAACAAGACACCTAATTTTAACATTTACACACATTCACACCACTCTTCTAACCCAATAGACTGACAAAAAAGAGGAAGTACTTTAGCACACAGTTTACAGGGATTAGTTGCAGAGCCTGGATAGTTTCATCCAAAGCAAAGTTCCTTCATAGTGAGTAATCTTCCTTACTACATCAAATCCACGTAGCAAAGTTCCTTCATAGTGAGTAATCTTCCTTACTACATCTTAAATCCACATAGCAAAGTTCCTTCATAGTGAGTAATCTTCCTTACTACATCAAATCCACATGTCTACCAATTTACCAATTCACTTGCTGTTGAGCTGCAGTGTCTGATGGTCCTACAAGGGAAGGCTTCAAACTTACTCTATTTATCTGTCGACTAATGGAGTTGCTGCCCTGGTCAGGTTCTGTGTCCAACCTCATCACAGGCTTGCCAGTCTCCAGGTCAAAGATGACACAATTGGCAGTATTGAAACTGCAGACAAACTGGTTACTTGACTCATAAACAAAGTCAACTGAGGTGGGTATGCCATCTGGAAACACAACAGAGGATCAGTAAACATCAATATATAATATATATATATATATATATATATATATATATATATATATATATATATATATATATATATATATATATATATATATATATATATATACCAAAGCTATCTCCCCAAAAATTATGCTAGCCAAAACAAAATGCACAATTTTCACATTCACACTCATTCACACCACTCTCGTAGCCCTTAGTCCCCAACAAAGAAAAGATAATATTCCTGCCCTCATTTAATAGGTGTCAGTCACATAACTTCAATAGTTTCATCTGGCACAATGCTTCTTCACAACAAGTCCTCTTCACTTCAAAAATGCTAATCTACCACATAAAATAAACCTCAAGTACATGCAAGTATATCAACCAAGTCTTTCATGTTTTTCACTTTAAAATTTTCCTTGTTGCATAATACAAGTGGCTACAGCAGCGTTCTCTTTTCAGTACTAAAATCAAATGTCAACGAGTTTTTATAAGAGCAGCAAACAAAGCATATCCATCACACCTCTCTCAACAGAATATGTGTAGAGCAGAGGAGACCGGGTGTCAGCAGACCACAATCTGACAGTAGAGTCGGCAGCACAGGAGATTAGATGCTGCCGCTGCGGATTAAAGGTGAGGCCCCAGACAGCATCTGTGTGGCCTGATAAGCTGCCAGCCACCACACTCGGCTCTGCTCAAGATATTCAAACCATTAATTTCATCAAGAGATGCACAAAGGTGACATATTAACTTGAAAAAGAAAGGTTATGAGAAAGACAGGACTAGTATGCAAAGATGAAAGCAAAAAGAATAATCATAAAACTGTATTCTAACCACTCATTTACTGAAGTTCAATATAATAATAAGAATAAATCAATAATATTAAGACTACTTATAAAAGAAATTATCAAAATTTGTGTATTTAAATATTTGAGAACTTAAGGATAAGAAAATGTTGGATTGGTGTGACCTCTTCAAGGAAGTTCTATAAAAAAAAGGGTTAAAAACAGACATACACAGATAAAACAGACAGATACAATGCCAGGCAGATCAACACACTAACAGGACTCACCGTAAGAATCATAAGGATCTATGTTAGAGGATGGGATGTTCCAGATGCGTATGGTTCCATCTATGCCACCAGAATAGCACTTCTCTCCGTCCCCACTCATGGCCAGACACAGCACAGGGCCCAGATGGCCCCGAAAGGTGTACACAGGCTCTACATCCAAGGAGGCAGACCTGAGGTAGAGATTATGTTCTTTACTATTTGTGGGTGGGTTTGATGTTCTCAAGATACCTGTATCTAATCTGATACCAAACTACTGTGGAAAAGTTTCAGCATCACTTGCACTTCCCACCACATGCTTATAGCCTTAAACTGCACAACAAAGTGCTTTTATTCCAAAGATGTGTGCTTTTCTACAATCAACTCTTTCCTATTCAGAGAGCATGATTCAATAATAACAAATACTTCAAGTCTACTGCCACATCCTTCACAGCCAACAAATTCAAAAGCTGAGTGAGGCAGCAGAGATAAAGCAACAAGTCTTACTTCTTGGCTGGCACAGTTTTCTGCAAGTTCCAGAGTTTGAGCGTTGCATCCTCAGAGGCTGTGATAAGAGTGGGTTCCTGGGGGTGGAAACAGAGTGCCCTCACTCCGTCAAAGTGTGAGCGTAAGGTATATTTGGCTGTCCACGTCTTTCTGAAGTTTTCTTTGGTTGAAATCTGTAACAAAAGCACTCACATAAGGAAAAGACAAACAACTTTTTAAATATTCATCAAGACTCCAAGGAAACCAAATTAAATCAAATGTCATGGCACTCACAAAGAAAGCAATCAAGGTGATGATGACAGCATAAAACCTCTAAATACTTACATCATATGAAGCATCTGCTTCATTATTGACAGTAAGCTGTGCCAGCTCCCCGAGGCCCTCCACAAGGGCATCATCCTCACCTCCAGGACCTCCGTATCCCCGTCTGGCTGGCCCAAACCCCATTACACCAGCTGCAGGAGAGACAATGAACCTTCAGAAAAGAATCATGACTCAGGGAAGCACAGGCTGAGTGGATACTGCAGAATGTCCTACTGTGTAAGGCATTGCTTACTTGTTGGTAGCACTGTGTGACACAATGGCAACTATATTGTCCTGCCACACTTCAGTGCTATGCCATCACAACCAGGAGCTATGAAGCCCAACAACAGTGATTGTATTACTTTTATGTCACCTCAGCTAAGTAGTCATATATTTAGGCATACACCTAAATGTTGACCTACAATGAAAGCACCATTACCATTTCAAATTATCTGACATCCTGGCATTACAGCATTGGTGATATCTCAATTATTTCTCACTATTCAACTCATACTATTGGACGAGTCCAATTTACAAAGATACCTTTAGCTATATACAAGCTGTTGAATGAAGTAAGCTACACAGATTAATCGTTACTCTATAGAGACCAAAAGGTAGTGTACAATAAATAATGAACAAATGTTAAAATCTGAAAAATAATAGCAATATACAATGACATATGTACAAGCTTGCAAGCTTGTAACACAAGGAAATACCAAGTAAAATAACCAACAGAGGGCAAGCACAGCAAGACCTCCAAAACCTACTCATCACATGTGGGGCACTTTTGTCTTTTCACTTCATGCTAAGCTCAAGCATAAAGAGGAAAGTGTCTGCAACTGAGAGGGCAAAATGCATCACCATCAACCACCAGCACCAGAGGGAAAGGAAAAGCCCAGGTAAACACTCAACACATAAATGTGTTGCCACATTTTGTAGTCACCACTTTTTTTTTTTTTTTTTTTTCTATAATATATGGTACAACACAGCTAGTTCGGCCTGGTGAAACAGAATGTACAAAAACTGAGCTTGGGCACATTAATTTGGTGGTATCCTTGCTTATGTACAATTAAAGCACCTTACATGGGCTATTCCTTGCTGCTGAAATATTACATGCTACTCAAAACTCTGACTCAAGACACTGCATCACCAACAAAAGCAAATGAGTAGGGAGTCAAGCGAACTGATCACAATGAGGTGTACCGCAGTGACCACCAGCACCACCAGAAAAAAGAACAATAAACTATACAAGATCCAAAATGACCACATCTCCTCACACTTCTTAAGGAATCACCTCAACTGTTGTTGCTACATACATAAGGGTAATCGGTTATTCAGCTAATATTCGTGTCCTCAAAAACTGCTGCCAATCACTTACAAACTTGACCTGGGTCTTTGATCTCAATAATTATTAATATTAAACCTTCAACCATCAGACCAGAACCAGTCAAGGTGATTTCAAGGGAGGTGACTGATTCAAGTAGTGCCCTAAACATTCCCAAAGTGCACTCAAGAATTTAGAATAGTTGCAATTACTAGGAGCCAAGAAGAGCCCAAAACTATGCCTAATAAATATTCTTCTTTTCATTCCTTGATCTGACCAGGAGTGACCGTTGTGTAGGGCAGCCAGCAGCCAAAACCGAGTGGGAGGCGTGTGGTCAGACTAAGAGGTGGTGAGTGAGGAGGGACTTACTGGTGTGGACAGTGGTGGTGGTGGTTGTGGTGGTGGTAGTGGTGGTGATGGTGGTGGTAGGTGTGGCAGTGGTGGGTGGTGGGGAGGGGGGAGCATGCGGGGGGGAAGGACTGCCCCTCGCCCCCACCGCTGCCCGGTACCTGGCCTTAAGAGCCTC
>NC_059281.1:10819901-10849901 GCF_017591435.1 Portunus trituberculatus
AATTATCCAGAGTTTTCATGCAATGCCATCAGTTTAAAATTTAGAGAGCAAATGCCAATCAAAGTTAAATAAAGACTATACATACAAAATAATGTGCTAAAAATCTTTCTGTAACTATTAACATATTTTTATACTTGGAGGAGAGCAAGTGTCTCCTCTGCATCCAATAATACAATGAAACAGCTGGCAGACACTTCAGCCATCATTGACCAGTCATGCTCTACCACTGCAGATGTGAAGCTGTAGCCAATCACACCCTTAAGTGGTAATTCAGATGACTTTACAGTTTCCAACAGGACCTGCTTAATATACAAGTTGCTCAGGGCAATAATACTACACAAAGGATGACTATCACCTGGAAAAATCTTTCCATCTAACATTTAGTGATTACAAAAGCCTACTAATTGGTGACATTTCACATATCACTGGTGACTAGCATATCTCTTCAATGGTAACCATAACTACACACCACCACTCTTTACCCTCAGCACCACCAACACAATGGACCAGTCTTCACAGGATATCTGGCAGTCACACCTGTAGCTTTACCTCTAAAAACAACCTTCATAATTGCATTACCCTCACAATGCAAATCAGTACATCTTCAAACACAATGTATTTATCTTGTAACATCTACGACAGTTCTTTCAAACTTAACCAAATTAAAAAGGCATTTGGTCAATCCCTGCTGAAATAATCTGACACATTCACACACACACACACCAAACCATGGCACAGTGTGTGGAGCCAGCACATGGTAACTTACGTGGGTTGTCCTCTACATCTGGTAGGAATGGAAATTCGTGGTCCAGCTCCACTGGCTCCCCATCAACATCATCCACATCCAGCGTCTATGTACACAAAGAGAGTATGTTACTACACTCACCCTTAAGTACACAGGCCCATGTCTGATTATCATATATCATCATGATCATCACTAACCATTTCTAGCCTCCATAATTACCCTAATTTCCATTCATCTCTTGCCAGCTTATTTCAGGTCATATAAATGTTCTTTAAAAGGAAGGGGGAAAAATGAAATTTTGGGAGAGTAAGATTACTAAGTGAAGGAGAGAGGAGAAAGTACTTACTTTGACAGCCTTTGGACTCTTAAGACCATGAACATCCTCTTCTTCTTCAGCATCCTCCTCATCGTCATCTTCGTCCATCTCCATCCCTGAAGATATGAGTGAAACATGATTATAGTGTACAAATATGTAACCTAAAAAGGAAAAGTAGATAAAAAAGACCTGTCAACTAAAAAAAGAGTAAAAAAGCTATAACAGGAAGCTTATTAAGAAAGGTATAAGGATATGAAAGAACAGTGTTCTAAATTGAGTGTTGGATCTGTGGAAAACATTAAAAGAAAAAGTGGTGTGTATGCAAGTAATATGAATAAATTTAAACAAAAATACGATCAATAGATTTTTTTAAATGTACATGATGAGCTTGACTCAATCCTGTAAAAATACAAACAAATAAATGCACATATGAACATATGAACATAAACACAAATAAGATGCCTTACCTTCAGACCTTAGAAAGGCAAAGTTGTCAATGACTGCCTTCTCTGCATCTCGTATCTGAGCCTCCAAGGTTGACTGAGGCTGTGAGAGAAAAGAGAGACTGCATCATGTACCAGGAAAAAAATCCAATGTGTTGCAGAGTACACTCAGCCAACAAAATCACAGAAAATAAATTCAATGTATATGATAGCAGGAAGATACTTTTTTTGAGACATTCCAGCGGTTGGGGTCTGGCTGGCGCTTGGTGGTGTCTGAACCATTCACTGCTGGTGTGCTGTTGTGATTCTCCTCATTTTCTCCACTGCTGATGCCAAGCAAAGACCTGCACAGAAAAGTTATAACTCACTCATTGAACCAAGTTATAAATGAACAAGAAACTTTTGTAGTGTAATCCTATATGCTTATCACAACTACAATTACCCAGTCACAAATAAAGGCTAGTCCAATATTGTCTTGCAAATAGCATTCCAGTTTGCTCCTAAACACATCAGCTGATATTTGGTGAAACTTCGAAATATATTACAGTAAGTATAGGACTGAAATATTGCTTCTTAGTCCACTTCTATCTTCTAGCCTTTCTTTCTATTAATAGTAAGGAAATAACATAGCAACAGTCAAATATATAAGTAAGTATTGAGTGTGGAATGAAGAGTAACATTATATAAATGGTGTATTAATACGTCAGTATCTGAATCAATAATCTGCATGTTTTCAGCAAGTCAGCATTGTTATCAGCCCTCTTTCAGCCAATGTTCTCTACTTGTGTTAGGTGACATGCCTCGATGATCTTTGCAGACGTCAAGAACAGTCCTCTCAGTCCTCAACAATCTCCCTAAATGGTTCCCAGACAAGACTTACCTCACTCTGTTGCTCCGCAGATCAATGATTGTGTCCGTGTAGCCTATCTCCTGAAGGTATCTGGAAGGACACATCATTACATAGGACGTGTTATAAATGTGGTGTGCCAATAATAGAATCACATGTTTTCTTTATTCAATCAGAAATTAATATATGTCTCTGAAATGTTAAACTTCAATTACCATCTAGATTCAAGGAAGGAGACAGGACAAGGAACAGAAGATGGTAGTAGAGGTGATAGTGATAATCATGATACAAATAATAACAATGTTGAATGTGATAATGATTACAGTGGAAACAGTGGTAGTGCAAATACTAGAACTTATGAAGATGACATAGCTGTGAGGAAGGTGGTGGTGGTGGTGGTGGTAACACAGGATACCGACACTTGAATGATGATGAAACTGATGATGAAACATGGCTCGTTTGATAGTGGTGATGGGAGTGGTAGATGCTTCATTCAGAGGCATCAATAGAAGATACAAACAGGATGATGTGAGTGTACCATTTAGATAATTAAGACAATGGAGACAAGGCAAAGAGCTCCTTATGAAGGCTGCAAACAAGGTGATGTCGACTAACCCACAAGTCATACTCACTGTCTAAGAAGATGCCGTGACTGCTTCCAGGAGACATTGGTGTTAGTAGAGAGGATGGCATCAGGATCCACACGTACCTCCTCCCCACCCTCCTCTACAGGAGGGTTCATGTCCCCCTGCACCAGCTCTGTACCATACTTTAGCTTGTGGTACTTGGCCCTGAGAGAACCAGGTCATAACAGGTCAAAATAAAACCCAATGCATTGATGTCCCTTACAATTATTTGGGACCATGTACCATTGAAAAAACCTAACTTGATCTGAGCCTGAGTGATGAAAACAAAAATGTGTGCATGTTTTTTTTTTTTTTTTTTTTTTTTTTTTTTTTTTTTTTTTTGTGGGGTGGGGTGAAGATTAACAATTTTTTGCAAAATATTTCATCTATTTTCAGTTTTCTTTATGCTTATGCATTTCTTCTTCCAGATTAGTTTTCTCAAATATACATCTGAGCATGAAGATGACAGTCAAAGATTGCACTGATCATTTGTGTCTCTTAGGCAATTTGTTTGGGGCTCCATGCATTAAACAATTGAGAGGGCTGAAAAGCTGCATGTATCCCTTCTGGCTCAACTCACTCATTGATGTGATTAATATTGAATAGCATACGACAAGTCAATACAAAGAAGAGGATCATAAGCTGGCATGTCCTCAGTTCAAGAAAGTTAGCTCCAATTCAATAAAATAACTGGGAATCTTTTGAGAATTACTAAAGAGGAAGGCTTGTTATAAAAGGGTAATGCCTGCCTATTCCCAAATGCATCTGTGAATTAACATAATTGTGGCTTTCTTTTTTACAAGCACAATTTCACTGAAAAGGAAAAAATATTCAATAAACACCTTACAAATTTTTAATATGACTAGCTACCTGAAAAGAGACAAAAAGTTGTTAAAAAAACTTCCCTAGATTCTAGCATGTCAATATAATTTATATGCCATTTGTTGATGGCTTGCAGACTCTTCAAGTAAATAAGAATGGAAGGAGGCCTCACATAAGCGCAGTGTAGGGGATGTGAGTCATGGGGCCTTGGAAGGGATTATGAATGGGAGAGATGTGCGTGTAGAGGTTAAGGAAGGATTATGAAACTATAACCTGACATACTGTGCCCTGAGCCTTACAAGCATGGATTAGAAGTGAAACTGAACAAAGAGCCATAGCACCTGAGATCAAGTTTAAGGGTTTAAGGACATGAAACAAAGAGCAAAATTACAGTTAACTTATTTAAAAATATGATACCAAAAAAGTAAAATTACAACATTGTGGGACTGTTGCATGTGGTGTAATGAACTCTAAATTGGCTTGAAAATGTGAATAAATAAAAAAATACACATAACAAAAAATTATGTAAAAGGAAGAGGACCAAACTTGTCATGAGAAACAAAATGTAGAATTAATCATAATAAAGGTAGCTAAAAAAAAAATGATAGAACAGCAACAAACAAGAACTGTGTGCATGGAAAGGTCTAGTAAAGTTTACAATTGGTCATCATATACAGGAAGGATAAAAGATAAGAAGTCCAACTGATCTCTCTCTCTCTCTCTCTCTCTCTCTCTCTCTCTCTCTCTCTCTCTCTCTAAATTCCAGTGATAATCTTCTAAAAGCTAAGATTCAAATATCACAATAAAAGCTACCACAATTTTTAAAAGGCAAATTCTGTATTAAAAAGGCAACCTCTAGTATTTCATGACAACTCAAAAAAAAACCTACATAGTGTATACTTATTTCTATGTAGAGTTTTCTGCATTGAAAAATTGTTAGAGAAAAATAATATAAGGTTACTCAAATAAGGAAATGTAATATTCACTTAAGCAGTAAAAGATTAATATGTCACAAACAATACTTTTCCCCAAACAATTAAAACATCCACTCAATCCTTACGTATGCATCAAAACTCCTAACACACAGGGGTAGGTCACACAGCAACATTGCTCATTCACCTCACCATGCTCTTTTTAGAATGTTCCAGCCTTTTGGTAGTATCATCTTTAACAAACAAACCCTCACTACCATAGAGCACTACACTTCCCACACATGTAGTCTTCACTTTATATGTAGTGAGAGTTAGTTCTTGTCTGAAGGAAAATGATCTCCTAACAGTTCAACATATGACTTTGCTCTTATGCTCTATAATCAAACTTCCAAAATAGCAACACTTCTCAATGCAATTCTTTTTAAAAAATGTATGCAAAACCAGTTGTCCTTCAGCCAAAACCCATGCTGACTAGAAACATGAGGGGCCCTCCTCTTGCCTTCCCCTCTCTGGACTTTTTACATTACAACTCTATCATACCATCTCTGCTGTACTACTCCTCATGAGCTACTCATTACCACACTTATATAAAATACATAGGTTTCCAATGACAGCATGATATTTTCTCGAACTGATCGACTAAACTTTCAAGAATTAAAAAAAAAAAATCCACCAGTGGCCTTTTGCTCTTCTCCCTTGTAATGTGTTCCTCATTATCATGATATGATTAGAATGACTATAAACGACCCTCTAATCAGCTCACATGCTATTTATATACATCACTGATATTAAAGTGAGATCAGTGTTAATATTTACCTGTTACTTCTTTGATTTATCTATGTGTGCTTCATGTTTCTAAGAACTTCTCCAGGCTGAGAGACAAGAATCTCTATTTATGCCTATTCTTGCATGCTGTAATGCTGTCCATTCCTCATACCCTTTTCTTTCACATACTTCATTCTCTTTCATTATATTTCACAATGTTTTCCTCTAACTTGAAGCAAATCTATTATGATTCAAATAAATTTTAATTTCTGTCTCACCTTTCCTGTTTGAGGGCATACTCCAGCATCTTTATTCTTCTAACAAGATCATTTTTGAGGTTCTCTTGCCCCTTCCTCTCTCCATTCAGGAAGGCAATCTTTGCCTGAGGAAGGAAAGAATAGAACATTACCCATGATGACAACAAAACAATAACAATAATAGTTAAAATGTACCATCTGATATCAAAGTTACAAATGTTTATCTCATTTTCATGGAGAACCTTTGGACACAAGATGCACCTTAAGTTCCCATTCTGCAAGGTCATATGCTACACAAGTAAAAACAAAAAAATAAGTACACACATACACATACACTCACAGATGGAAGAAACAGGTAATGATAGAGTACTGTTCAAGACTGATTCATACCTTGATGACTGACACCTGCTGAAATATTAATGTACTGTCATAGAACTAATCAGTGACTCACTCTAATGACAGGCAAATCTTTCTTCTATAATATTGGGGCACTATGGCGGGAAATAATGAATTACTTTATATTATACTTTGACGAAAAACATGTCATACCATTAACAGTACATTCCTTCAACTGAAACATCAATCATTAGTGACTAATTAACAAAAATTGAAGATAAATAAAAGTGACTCCACAGGTAGCAATCATATACATCAGTCAGTGTTCCCAATCAAAGCTGAGAAATGTGAGCCTGACATGAACAGATTGCAAATAAATCAACCCCAGCAGTGCCCATCCTAGGTAACAGGAAGCTGAGAAACAGGCTGAGTTATGTCAGGAGAGATACATGATATAAATTCACATCTCTACGGCTCATTATAATCCCTGCCACAAACCATCCCAGCGGGGGAGGAGCTGCAAAAAACTGAAGGAAAGCTTCCAGTCCTAACTTATAGCAGACCTCATGTGATCCAAACCATCCAAACAACGTATTCCAGTCATACAAGGAGATCAATGAAGGATAAGAGTGCATGGATGGAATATCTATGCTTCCCTTTCACTACTTCATAGTATAGATATAAAGAGAAATACAATGTGTCTCACTTCAAATGTCACTCAAGATAAATACATTTCAGTGTATATCTCCTTATGAAGTAATTAGGCATATATCCACTTCTATATTTCCACCTAGTCATCATACACACACATATATAACACACACACACACACACACACACACACACACACACACACACTCTGTAACAGATTGAGTGAAGAGATTGTAGCAGCAGAAATTATGCACAAATTTAAGGAAAAGTTGGATAAAAGTAGATTTGGAGACAGGTCACTATGAGCCTTGCTCGAACTCTATAATATACAACTAAGTAAATACACACACTACATAAAGGCCTATATCATTAGTTTCCTCAATGAGAGTTTCTATACAGAGAAACCACTAATTGTATAATAGTTTCTTGTCTCCCATGAAAAGTTGCAAATTAAAAACTTAACTGGAGACAAGCAGCCCTTTCTGGCTCCCATTATTTGCAGAGACAACAGCTTGATAACCAGCACTGAATAGGTATTGTTATGAATATGAACAAATGAATAATGAACATTCTCAGTGAAACAGTATAGCATTGTCTTGCATCCACACAGCCACCCACTACTGGCAGGCAAGGGAAGCACCTCAAAGTCTTATCTTACCTCCTGCCAAACACAGACCCACACAAAAATGTAAAGGTGAAATGAGACTTAACAAATTGATATTTCACAACACCTTACCAAACACAACTAAAATAAAAATAAAAAAAAACTAAAACTATCTTTTACACTTTATCAATATTAGAATAAAAGAATAAAGAAATTTTTATACAATATAACATAATGCATATACTTTCCCTTCCAGTAACACTCAGGTGAGCCAAAAACATTTAAAAGGTTGTTGGCTCTCAAACTAATAAAAAAGTCAATCCTTACTCAAACTTAAAGATAATGATAATACACATAGCTTTCTTTAGACAATTCTACACATATTTTTCCTCCCTGTGCCTTTAAGGTGAACTGAAGACAATATGTGTGCTGGTTCTCACACTCCATAATAATAAAAAAAGAAAAAGTCAAAGGTCAAACCCACTATCCTACCTTTGGCACAGTTGTACTCAAGGTTCTATCAATATAGGGAAGAAAGACAGATCCTCCAGTGTTAGGCCCTTTATTCCCCATGATGAGTGGCCCATCACTGGGTCATGATTAAAGGGAAGCATCATCCCCCTCCCACAGTAATGTCCCTGAGAGCAACAAAATTAAAGGGTGTGCTGCTGGTGTTACAGAGCATCACCATTTAGATATTACAACATTTATGATATATATTCCATTTATTCACCTACAATCCTATGTATTCTATTAATCTACTAACCTGACCATTCCCTTCAACAACAATGTTACTCTAGGCTAGATGAAAGCATTCAAGGGTGTGTTCTTGGTGTCAGCATTGTCACCATTTCAATATTTTCATATCTATAATATATTTTAACTATTTACCACAAAACTAAGCATTTCTTCAACTTAGACAAATCTGATCATCCCTGCCAAGGAAATCAAAGCCTAGGTTGATTGTGTTGCCTCTCATTGGCTTTTATACATTTTTTTTTCACAACTAATAACATATTTCACCCATTCAAGCTTTCCAAGTAAATCAATTATTTTTCCCTCCACAGTAGTGCTCCTCTAAGCAAAAAGAAAAAGTAAATAAATAGAATAAATAAATCAGAAGAAAAATAAATAAGTTAATAGATAAACAAGTAAATAAATAAATAAAGTCTGGCCAGTTAGCATTTCATGTCATCAACTTTTATATTTCTTACAACAAAACATTTCACTCATACATCCTCAGCTTCCATATCAAAATAATGTGATAGTTTTTTCTTTCCTCACTGCCTACATTATGTCCCTGAAAGAAAAAAGAAAAAGGTCTTTGCTGGTGTTATATAACAGCTAAAACACACATTTTACTCACATAAAAACAGCTTCCTATATAAATTCATGAGACATTTTCCTCTCACAGAAACTGCCTTCCATTGATATGCTCTTTTATGAATTAGCTACTTCTGATGACTCTCTAACATCAACAACTGATCTTATAGATAATACACCATCAGCTTACTTAATAATCTTGAAAGTCTCTTTCCACAGACAATAAAAATAAACTTGTTTCAAAGGTACAACACAACAGCACTTAAGCCAATCTGGGCATGAAAGACCATCCACCAGCCTGTCTCAAGGCATCCAATCCAATCTATGAATGAAGTTAATCTCATAACAGACAAGTCAAAATTGCCTTTTATTTTTAACACCTCCAAAGTCATTGTCCTTGCTTTACATTCTTACTTATAGTACCTCAAGCACTCAACAATACAAATCCTACACAAAACTGTGCTAACCACCATATCATCTGATAAAGCAAGCTTATCTTTACACCTGGAGTGTGCTTAAGCAGAGTAAATCATGCACAGCTTTCAACATACGCTACTGAGAATTTATGTCTTATGATTTTCTTCCCAACCATCACCTCACCACTGCCATAAGAGATACAGATACCTCAATGAAAAAAACATATATGAGACCAGGATGATGTAAAAAGCTAGTGTCCAACAAAATCTGAATATACCTAATGGATAATGTTTAAGTTACTAGAGGTTTTAGCATGTGATTACTGATTACCATCATCTTAAGCTTTTAACTCTTCAGTAATAACAGCAAAGAAAAAGTATAATTACAAAAGTGCTGTTCCCAAGATTTGCTAAATAGATTTTGCTTTTTTTCTTTTTCTTCTATATGTAAGGGACAATTGACCAAAGAAAAACAATATGCAGAAAAAAGGCCCATGTGGTTGCTAGCTCCCAAAAGCGGTTGCCAAATAAAAATAAAAATAAAATAAGTGAAAAAAATATACTGAGATCTCCTTGAAAGCAATCAAGTCATAGAAAGGAGGAAATATAGAAGCAAACAGGGGGTTTCTGAACTAACCAGAGAATGGGATGAATGATCAAAAATACTGGTTAATTATTGATTAGAGAGGTGGACAAAATAGGAATGAAAGAAAGTAGGTGGTCTCGTGCAGTGAGGCTGAGGAAGAAAAGGAGGCATGCAGTTAGCATGTGAAGAAGAGCAGTTAGCATGAAAATAGCAGCAGAAGATAGAAAGAGATGCAACACTGCAGTGATGCAATGGAAAGTTAAGATTAAAAAACTGCATGTCATTAATAATTATTTTTGTACACATGGTAAATGTAAAAACAAAGAACATACTAAACAAAATTGTAGCATGATATCATCACTGCAATGAGCATGTATTCCACTAGTTCTAGTATGTGTAACATGTGGCAAACTCTGTTCTTCTGCCTCCATTTCTACTTCATCCAGTTTAGTTTGCGCTCATTAAAAACTGTAAAAAATCTACTGCTTTAAACCAAGCATAGTGTATTCACAGCAGTCCTCATAATATTGCATGTAAGGAGGATGTAAGTAAATCCTGTAATTAACAGTATATACATAATGTTAAGCAAGTTCAGTTAGGCAGAAAAAGGTACATTAAAATTACATCTTTCAGCAAGTACCATTCAGTCACTCACTCCTCCAAGGCTGCATTGCACTGCCAAAATATCAGGCAGGCCACTTCAGTTACATAAGAATATGCATGTCTCAAGGAAGTTTAAAAAAAAATCCCTATAAAAAGCTAATATTATAATTAATGGGCATAAAAAGACAAAAACAATACTTATATGTCAGACTGGCTGTCACCCACACATAGATAGGAATGTGTATGGTGGATCTCTAGGATGTTCAGAATAGTTAACTTTTCATTAATGGACATAAAAGATAAAAAGGTAAAAAGAAAAGTATGCAAGTACTATTAGGAAAAAAATGCATCAATGAGAACAAAACCTCAGCAACACAGCTGCCTATGGCTTCAGGGCATCATGCCCAGCTGCCTCCACTATCCCTCACAGAACACAAGGAAGTGGCCCATCACACCTGTACATTCATTCACAGAAAAAATGGTACTGCAACCTCCAAAACACACTCCCCCAAAGAGACACTGAGCCCTTGATGAGGGGACTATAGAGGTGACACTCATGACAACTTAGCAGCTTTATAAGGGTGAGGCAACTGGAAAATAAGATAAGATTTTTATATAAAAGATGGTTAATTTTATTTTTACACATAATAAGCACTCTGACCCTACCACAAGCACCACAATCCACGACCCACAAGCTCACCACCCACACACCCTCCAAACCACATCTCTTGGCAACTTTTGACAAGCCTGTCCCTTCGCTATTGCATGAAGCTGGAAATAGCACCACAGCACCACCACATTGCCCCTTCCTGACCCCATTACTATTCCTGGAGTGGCTGTATTCCCCCCGGAGTGAGCAGCCTTCCCTCACTCCCCCCTCTTTGTTGCCACCATGCCAGGAGGGGGGGGGAGGCCACTGACACCTCGGGGACATCAACAACCATGAATCTAGGCATGGGCGTGCGTGGGCGTGTGTGTGGAGGTGCGAGAGAGGCAGGGAGGTGAGGGAGGAGCGAACTGGACAACAGCTGATCACCGTCAATCAATGATACTCCCTATCCTCTCCACAGCCTTATTTTCCATCCTCCCGCCTTCACTCGAGCCCTATGCCCCCGTCTGTCCCACCCACAGCTAGGAATGACACCCCTACTAGCATAAAAAGAGGGAAATGTGTGTAATAAAGGGAATAAAGGCGAGAAAACAAACCTGCAGCTCCGCCCTCTCCAACTCCCACTGCGAGCGCTCCATCTCAAATCTGGCCCATTCATGCTGGATAAAGTGGAGTATCCCCGGAATGGAGTACTGTATTCGTTGGTTGGGTTCTTCTAGGTTCTGTCTATTGGCCACACCAGCCGGACTTCCACTCCCTGCCAGCTGGTTTTGACTCGAAGTCTCGTCCATCCTCGGCAGTCTCATACCATGGCAGCCATTACCACCGCGCACTCCAGCCGGGCCGCAGCTTCTTCTCCTCTTCTGAAAACCACTCCCCCCTACTCCCATTACTCTCCTCCCCAGCCAACACCTCCCTCCCACCCCATCTTTTCATCTCCTGTATCTTTTTAAACGTGCTTCGTATTCATATCCTTACAATTTCCATATTTTTTTCTGCAATTATTATGTTCATTTCCTTTCCCGATTCATATTCTGAAAGGAATATGTCTATTTTTCCCTGCATGTCTCACCATGTCCTCCCCTCCCATCCCATCCCCCATCCTTATATCTCTTGTATCTCTGTAAACGTGCTTCTTTTCATTGTCTTTATTCTATCCATATTTTTTTCAGGTATTATTGTGGAAATATTTCAACCTTTTCTCCTCTGAAAGCTACCTACGTCCATTTTCTTGGTAGTACCCTCTCCCCCTGTCCCTTCCTTCCCCATCCCTGTATCTTAGTAGATCTCTTTATCTGTTTAATTTTCAAATCTACTTTTTTCCCATATTTATTTTCTCTATTTCTTCTTCTCATCCTACTTTTTTTTTTTTTTTTTACTGCATCTTCTCCCTTCTACTATTGCTCTTCTACCGTACTCCTTCCCCCTATCCCCCTCTCTCTCTCTCTCTCTCTCTCTCTCTCTCTGCTAACAAAACCAAACGTGCCTCTCTATCCCGTTTATAGTTATTAGTTTATTTATTTTCATTTATTTATTTATTATTATTATTTTTTTATCTAGATGTATAATTATTTCTACATTTTCTTTTCGGAGACATACTCCCTGTGGTCCCTTCCTCCTCGATCTCTCTATAAGGACTTATGTCCGATCCTACCCTATTCCCAGCCATCTGTGTGTGTGTGTGTGTGTGTCCATCGGATGAATGTGTTGCATTTTTTCAATGTCTGGAAAAAGATGAGTCACTCCATCATCTACCGTACTCCCTGTAGGTTTTCCCTCCTCATGCTTCTCTATCTGATATCTACTTCTTCAAATGTGTATCCCTTTTATTTATTATTAGTATTAATAGTGAAATGAGGATAGCGTCTCCTCTCCTGGTATCTTCAACTTTCAAGTCAAGAATCCCTACCTATTACGATACATATATAGCTCTCTCTCTCTCTCTCTCTCTCTCGTTTATGTGTAGCTTGTCTAGTGATGTGTAGCTTGTCTAGTGAGTACGTAAAGGTGTGCATGTGTATAACTTTTTTTTTTTTTTTTGTAAGGTAACAATGTTATAATATGTCATACATACTGATAATGCGCACAAAATGGCATCAGTCAGGAAGAAATTACTTAACTACATTGCTTACAAAAACCTCACGAATCACGATATCGCGTTCACACCAAACCTGGCGGCACGCGCATTAGCTAAAAGGGACATTAGTCAGGTCAGATACCCGCAAACTGGAACGAATTATGTACAATGATACCCAAATAAAGAAAACAAGACCAAGGATGTGAGACCGATTATTTTAACTAACGTTGGATATTAATTAATGATGGTCGTAATCGGAGTTATAAGCGCATATAATAAAAAACAGATTAAAAACAAAAACGCAAGCAGGATTCATATAAGGAAATAGGCCTGAAAATAACATTGTAATCCTAAAATAATGAGTGGACAAGTTATATGAAAAAAAAAAATACAACTGCAAATTCAAAACGAAAAAAATCTAAACTGCATTGATTTCTTAGCCAGTGTATACAAGTGAAAGGACCAAAACAGAATTGGGATAGAAGAGGTAAAATAGGTGGCAAGTGGGGAGACAGAAGCTATATAGTATGCAACTTCAACAACTCTTCAAACTAACAACTTGTACAGTAAAAGAGAAATAGAAGATCCCAACAAGGCTATAGAGATGAAAACTTTAATATGACATTACTTTTCTTTGCTGATGATGAGATGCTGTTAACTAATAATGTAGTGGACACCATGCAAGAAATAATGAAGGTAGAGGAAGTAAGAAAAGTTAGAATTAGAAACAAAGATGGATAAAAGTAAAACAATAATGTTTCATATGAAGGAAAAAACTAAGATATTGAAAACATAAAGAATAATTCCTTGCGAGTATTTTGAGGTGCAAGAGATGCATAAAAAGAATACTGGCCTGTCTTTCTTGCTAATATTCAAATTCAGTCCAAGTGATTAAGGCATTTTAGCCAGGGAGTTTTTACTGAAAATGAAGGACCCAACAGATATGGCACTGATTTATCATCACCGATTAGTGCGAATGGGCTCTTATCCGCTGAATGCCAAGTGACTGAAAAAATTGTAAGAAAAAGAAAAAAAATGCATACTTTTATTTATTTTTTTTTACTAAACATGAATGATCAATTTTCATTTTTATTTCACCTCTGATTATTGGTGACTAGTATTAAAAGGAATACAGGGTAGTAGACAATCCACAATGGATATCAAAATATGTATTTATTCAAAAACTGTTTGTCCCTTCACCATCTCTACTTTCAAGTTTCTAAAATGCATTCTCTTAACTACAGTATTTCCTGTTCTCCTATTAAAAAAAAAAAATCAACATCAATATTACTTTCATGCTTATGTGAACCCTATCTTTCGACAATGTATATTACACAACATACTCTACAGTTGCAATTATATATGCATTTCATAAACTATATCAAATTCATTATGTGTTACAACTTGATGTTTGAAGCACACTGTGATGTAAAAGGTGTCATGCAATAATAGGGATGTATCTTCAATACCTCATATGATAATTGACTTTCATATCAATACTCCGACAATTAAAATGAACAGTGACAATGTGATATCTAGCGTAGTGTATTGCCAACAGCATGGTGATGGAAATGCTTCCACATTCAGACATAAATAAGCCATTGGGTGCACTTTTCAGAAGTTTATACATGACCCATCACAAGTAGACAAATTTTTTTTTTTTTTAAATAGCTAATACTCATGTGTGTGTGTTAGAGAGAGAGAGAGAGAGAGAGAGAGAGAGAGAGAGAGAGAGAGAGAGAGAGAGAGAGAGAGAGAGAGAGAGAGAGAAAAAAATAAAATTCATTGAGCCGAAATTCTTATTTCTCACGAGTTTCAAATAAGCATCCCACAACAAAACTACATCATGAATACCAATGCAATTATTCCTAGTGATGGACATAAAACTATTTTTGTGAGCATCGATATATATATATATATATATATATATATATATATATATATATATATATATATATATATATAATTATTACTTGCTCTAAATATATATAATTACTACTTGCTCCAAATAAATCCACATAGTATATGTAAAAAAAAAAAATTTGATGCTATTGCACTTTCTAAACTCTACAATTGTGTTGTGTGTGTGTGTGTGTGTGTGTGTGTGTGTGTGTGTGTGTGTGTGTGTGTGTGTGTGTGTGTGTGTGTGTGTGTGTGTGTGTGTGTGTGTGTGTGTGTGTATTTACCTAGTTATATTGTACAGGGTTTGAGCAGGGCTCAGTGTCCTGTCTCCATATCTCTACTTATTTCACTTTTCTTTAAAGCTATGCACATTATGTCCTGTGTGTGTGTGTGTGTGTGTGGGGTTTTGATCTCTGGAAATTTCATGCATTAGGCAGGAGTTAGCAAAAAAGGTATTCGTACTAAAAAAGTAAAACATCAACTGAAACTTAAAGTAAAGAACAGGCTGTATATGCACTACAAAACCATATTGGTACAAACTATAGCTTTCCTGATACCATCCTACTATAACATACATAGGTGAAGGCTAGCTGTATGAGAACAAAACTGATATAAACAGACAGATGTAAGGATATACAAATAACTTGCTTCTGTAGAATATTTGTAAAATCATAGAAATACAAGAGCTAGAGATAATAAAAATGTCACTGGATGTCCTGCAAGTAGAAAAATAATGGTGGGTTGTTAATACACAAGTAATGTAATGCCATCTGTGTCTTGTGAACTTGAGGCATATGAAATTACATTGAACATAATATTTATGCAATTGTAAGTTTCTTCACAAAACTGTGTTCACTTGAAAGCAGCCCCAAAGTATGTTTCATATTCTATTAAGATTCCTCACCCCCAATCCCCCCCAACAGCCTAGATATACATACACAGCATGGACACATGCACGTGCACACATGAACACACAAAATGGGGGGAAAATAAAGAGGTTTACAAAACTTATTATATTTGTCTTTGCTTATCATTGCTATTTTGGAAAAACACTTCTTTACCATGTAACTTTGATCTCTAGTGCTTGTGCTTTAATATAATAATCAATACATTCAGTGCTAATAAAATCATTTATGCTGTACTTTGCACATCATGTTATAGTAAATAAAGTACATTTTCATTCTTAAGAACAAGAGAAATGGATCACTTATTCATATTTCAAAATAGTGATTTATCATCTCTACTTCATTATCAAATAGTTTTGGCATATCTAAATTTATAAGGTAAAACATTTGGTGTTAGTCTAAAATACCTAGAGATGTTATACCTATGAAATAAAGAACTAATATTCTTCCAAGTTACCTATTTGTCATTTGAACTATCTGTCCATCTATATACAAGCCTGACATGCTCAGAGACATTAGTGTAGGAATAAAAATACAGAAGTTCCCATTCCTTTCATCCAATCACTTTTCATCACCTTTGACAACCTTCATGAAACTCGATGGCAATATCATTCCAACCCAGCCATGCAGTATATGATCAGGTCTTTAAATAATTCACCAATGAAATAGTGATACACATCTCAACGTTACGTATAAGTACACATGATTTTTATATTTCTGGCAGGAGCAGAAAGACCAATTGAAACTTCAATCTTCTTCTTTCACATCATAAAGTAATGTTATCACTTCTTGCAAAATTGTCAAGAAAACACTAAAACACTAATTTTGAAACTAGTTATTTGTTTTCATATACAGTGAAGACTCAATACTTGAACATCTAAATACTCGAACTTTTCAATACTCGAACGCAAAAGTTTGATAATGCTAAAAAAAATACCTTCTAGTCGAACGTCTACACCCGTGGTTGTAAACAAAGGCTGCCTGGCATCCCACTTCCCCTCCGCCAGTTGTGACTTTTACTGCCATGGCCACCAAAATAACATTCTCCTGCATTCTATCTGTAGTTCTTCATTTATAAACTTATCTCAACACCAAAGGTTTATTAGTGGTAAAAATACAGTGGAGACTCAATACTTGAACTTAATTAGTTACAAATGGCCGTTCAAGTATTAAAAAGTTTGACTATTGATACCTATAAATCAGGTAATTCGGCGCACAGAAGCAGGGTTAACCTGTCTTTCATGGGCTTGTGCTCTGGCAAACACTTCTCTTCCTTTGTTATATAGATCACGTTTGGTAGTTTTTTTTTTTTTTTTTTTTAAACAGGCCAATTTCATCACAATTAACCCCTTAAACTCGAGGATGTTGGGAATTTTAGCTCGCGCTAACTCGGGAGGTTTGGTGAGAAACATACAGAATAGCTAGTATTCACATACTGATTACACTTGAAAATTCAATAAACAAGCAAGAAGAAATGGTGTTCTGCCCACAAGTAACTCTTCCTCTTTGCAATGCAAAAACCCAGAAGTCACTAGACGCTATGGTTACCAATCACAGGTTGAAAGAGGTGGTACCATCGGTGTACATGGCCTTGCGTCCGATCAGGTCCAGTGGCCTTGGCCAGAGCGATAGAAAACGGGCCCCTTGTATCCCCTCTCTCTCTCTCTATCAAAATGTTCGCAAAGTGATCTAATTTGTATATTTTTTGCAAAAAACATATATAAGATACATACAATAGGAGTTGCTGGTGGTGATGGTGGAATGCCCCACCCCCCCTCAGTGGTTGAATCTCCTATATCCGTATCAGAGCCTACAACATCACTATCTTCACTCTATATTATTGTAGAAACTGATAATTCCAAAGCCCTTCTGATACCACTCTCATTCAAAAGTTGTCTCCACGCAACATGGCGAGAGACCTGAGGTGTAGAAGCAAGGCGCAGGAGAGGTGGCGGAATCGGACACCATGAAATCACTGTCCCTCCCACCATCCATCGTGGGAGTTGGTGACAAAGTGACATAGAGGATATGTTTACTCCTAACTTGGGGGCTCGCCGTGCCTCACAACAGAATGAATTCCAGTTCCTTTCTTGAAATTCACAAACCACCCTTTACTTGCTTTAAAATCATCATTGGAGTCAGATGTAGTATCAGAAATAAGATCACGATGCAGCAGCCTAGCCTTCACACAAATTATGCCCTCTGACAAAGAATCACCAGCCATCTGCCTTTGGTTTATCCAATCAACAATTTTTCCATTTCTTCCATTGCCGCAGGTTGCTTAAATTGCCTTTTCACACCAATCGCCACATCAGCTCTTTTAATGAGCTCTTTCTTCTTCAGTATTGTGGCTACTGTAGATTTAGCTATACAGTACTCAGCTGCAAGACCGGTTATTCTTCCTCATTTCTCGTATTCATCAATAATCTCCTTTTTCCTTTCAATGGTTGTCGCCACATTCTTTCTTGTAAGCTTATTCTCACCACTAACAAGCCTCTTCGGTGCCATTGTAAGCTTCTAAATGCAAAAGAAAAAAAGAAAAAAACTGTTGAGAGAAAGTGCAGGACAATGTTAGTCTTACGACAGCGAAGGATAAACTGGCTGCAGTGGACCCAAGGATTTCCTTGTATATTCCTTGGGTGGACCAGTGGGGCGTGTCAGACAGCAGGAAGGGCGAGACCCTTTGTTTACAGCCACGTGGATGGACATTCAACTAATAGGTATTTCTTCGAGTATTAAGTCGAACTTTTGCGTTCGACTATTTAGACGTTCGAGTATTGAGTCTCCACTGTAACTGGTAATCAAACGAGCGCACATTTTGGTCATATACAAAGCTCTGTCATCTCCCTTCTCACAGCCACCACTGTACTGTTCTGATAACACATTACTGATAATACCAGTAATACCGTAATACTAACATACCGATGTCAGTGCATATCCATAGTCCTGCCACAGTCTTGAGAAAAACAACATTCTTCTGTGTTGTCGATAGTTTTTCATTTAGAAACTTATGATAATACCAAAGAGGCTTATTAGTGGTGAAAAAAAAAAAAAAAAGGAACCTGGTGAAAGTGCATGTGTTAGTGGGCCACAGCTCTCCACTAGTGGATTCACAGAAACACCACCAGGAGAAACTTTACAAAGACGTTTTCATGGATCATGGATGGTGACTCATCCTCTGGTGACCTCCCTCCTTCTCCCCTCCTCTTCTAAGTTATCCATCACCAGCCTTCACTTACGGTATGTACAAATCAAAATCGAAAAAAAAAAAAAAAAAAAAAAAAAACATTGAAATTTTTATAAACTTCAGGTTTTGCTAAGATTAGAATGAATTACCTGATTTATAGGTATCAACAGTCAAACTTTTTAATACTAGAACAGCCTTTTGGAATTAATTAAGTTTGAGTATTGAGTCTCCACTGTACATCATTACAAAACAATTATGGTGATGTAATTTGTGAACTCTTTATACATGCACAATAAATAAAGGAATTAAATGTTAACCTAAGGATTGCACATTTATGTGGTCCTGTTATGGGTTGCATGTGGAATGGATGCCACCATTTCCAGGATTAGTTTATCACAGTCTACCAACCCAACAGCAGCAACTAAGAGTTAATCAACTCTTTCTGGCCATACCTCTGTAAATACCTGAATTTAAATTGTTGAAAAGAAAAATTACCAACATATATAAATACTTAACAAAATGTTAACTGGATATGTAAAATTATTCAAAATATTCTATCTCTAAATATAATAAAATACTAGTAGCAGAGATTCATCTATCTGAAACTTATACTTTCTCCTGTCTCTTCCTATTACAGCATTGATATATAATCCATTATTGAATTGACATGAATTTTTTACATTTTTTTTGTGGGATTTTTAATAAATGTTGTTAAATTCTTCCTAGACTTTTTCCATTAACAGGAAAAGTGCACCTCTAAGTCTATGAATCAGATAACACCATAAATTCTAAGGCAGTTTGTACTCTTAACTGTTATCTCCATTTTCTAAAGAACCGTTGAGGAGTTTTTTGGAATCAGGAAGGCCATTACTGATGCCATTAGCAATATCTTCCTTAGTAAAACCATTGCAGTGGGACTCAGACTTCCCAGTGAAAAATGGATGACTTTTGAAGTGTTGATGCTCTGGTAGGGATAGTTGCCTGTCAGACTCAGCTATGTCACCTTTGATGGCCGTAATAAGCTCCTCTGAAAGTACAGCATGAAATCACATTGGTATTAAAGACTTATCCTCAAACAAAATCTGGAACTAAATATTCATACACACTAATACAACAATGTTTCTCTAAAAATTTCATAGAATCACGAAATATTATTTGAAAGTGTAAAATATCAGTAGTTTCAAAGAACTTTTATGTTTTTGTTCTTTCAATGTCTAAAATTTTAATAGTAGAATATTAAGATAAGTTAGATTCATAAGTAAAACTTACAATACAATACAATTTACTTACAAATCTTTGCACACACATTTACTTTTACCTCTAACTTAAAAAGCATTTGAACGATAGCCAAATTACAAGTCTACATTTGTTACTAACACACATGATATAATTTTACAAAAAATAAATAAGTAAATAAAATAAAATAAAAAATAATCACTCACCCAAAGAGCTGAAGTTCTTTTCCCCTCTGATGTATCCCAGCATGACGACTTTCAACTCGGACCCATAAAAGTCATCCTCAAAGACATGTATGATGTGTGTTTCCTGAAAGAGATAGATCTCCTGTGAGGTGTGCCCATCAGCACACGTCACACACACACACACACCATGTTAGTAAGAATCACCACCACCACCACTTCAGTATCATGCAATGCTACACAAAAATATCTTCCTTACAGATCAGTTACACTACAGAGGAATTACTTGGGATGTATTAATACTGAATGCAAAACTAATTTGTAGAAAGCCTTGAAGCTAATTTGTAATATGATATTATGAAAGTAAAAAGAAGTATAAAAAAAAAAAATCAAGACATATTCAAGCAACATGCATACAAGTAATTACATTGTGTGAATATAATAATATTTTTAGCAGAAATGCAGTACCCATTACCAACCATAAAATAACAAAATGCAAATGCAAAAAAAAAAAAAAAAATCATGCAATGGATGAAATACAATTAGTAAAATACAAATCAAAAGTTATTAGTGAGCAACCTATAGCTCCATATCAGTCTTTCAAGCAAATGAATTATGCTATGCTAAGTTGAAGAGACAGAAAGTAGAAGAATGTATTCACACTGGTGCACACGTACATCACAATGGCTGTGACCAATTTCAATCCCTCGTGCCATTTCAGCTCAACAAAATGAATAATTTCCACTATATTTAAGAAAATCAACAAAAGAAGAAACTATACAGTGGTTTATTCTTCTAAGATACCATGAGTCAGCATCAAGACTCAAGTGGCAGCAAACCTACAAACCTGAATCAACATGGCCTACTGCAAAAAATCCTTGATTGCTGCATTGCCAAGACTAACACCTTCCTCTTTCCTCTGACCTTGAGAGTCACAGGAAGTGATGAAAAAATGATCACACACACACACACACACACACACACACACTTTCATCTACAATAAGTCATTACTGTTTATATCCTATGGCCCTATCAGCACTTCCAGGATTCAGCAGGTAGCGGAACTAAACAAGACATTAATCATGAATCAATAGGCTGAAATTCTGGGAAGAGAAACAAGGTGCTCCAGGCATGTTCTCACCTTGACCATAAACTAACTCTCTCTCTCTCTCTCTCTCTCTCTCTCTCTCTCTCTCTCTCTCTCTCTCTCTGTCATGCATATGCATATGCACACACACACACACACACACACAGAGAAAGATTACAACAATTGTGTGTGTGTGTGGAGAGAGAGAGAGAGAGAGAGAGAGAGAGAGAGAGAGAGAGAGAGAGAGAGAGAGAGAGAGAGAGAGAGAGAGAGAGAGAGAGAGAGAGAGAGAGAGAGAGAGAATATGAGAGAATCTTCTGTCATACAAAATGTTGACTCATGCTGATCCAACATCCTATCCCTAGCATTCACAGCTGCTCATGTCTGTGTGTGTGTGTGTGTGTGTGTGTGTGTGTGTGTGTGTGTGTGTGTGTGTGTGTGTGTGTGTGTGTGTGTGTGTGTGTGTGTGTGTGTACACTAGTATAATTCACCATTATCATTATTACTACTGAACACCTAACAAGACCATGACTTTATTGAACTTTCAAAGATTTCTATTCATTAGATTGCACAGTGCACCAAGTTGTGAGAAATTAGTGTACATGCAAATGTTTTCCTGAAGTTATATGATTATAAAGATAGTATAGATGGGCATGTACAGCAAAGCAGATGGGTAGGTAGATATCAGTGTAATAAGCAAGCATGCAAAAAGTACACCAGAATACCTCCAAGGAAATATATGGTCCTCATTCAGTCCCTCTTGGAGACATGCCATCCAGTGCTAGACTGCTCAATATTTGGTGAATTATTTAATGCCTCTCAAGGTCAACCAAGGCATGTTTTTCACATGTACCAGTGTACCATGGCAACCAAATCAATTGCAGCTCAACATAGTGCACAAAAGTAAGACTAAATTAAACACAAGTGTCTTACTCATATGAATATGTAAAATGATGAATAAATGCACCTTTGACTAATTAATATTTGGTAGAATACAATGAGATAATGGAAAACTTACCATGGATTTCTTCTCATTCTTATAATAAGGATTCCAGCCAATGCTCATGACCATTTTGTGGGTGGGCCATTGTCCACCTTTGCCCAGCCATAGTAGATCCCTGTCTGGATCTCTGCTGGCAGCTGCTCTACTACATGCTCAGGAAAATTGGCTGTTGGAAAAAGATGGTGGATGAATGATCATGAAGAGGTTGACAGAACAGAGAGAGAGAGAGAGAGAGAGAGAGAGAGAGAGAGAGAGAGAGAGAGAGAGAGAGAGAGAGAGAGAGAGAGAGAGAGAGAGAGAGAGAGATAGGTAAATACAGTAAAGACTCAATACTCAAATGTCTTAACAGTTGAACTTTTCAATATTCAAACACAAAAGTTCGACCTGGCATTAAAAAAAATATCTGGTACTCGAACGGCCGCTCATGCAGTTATACCATTCAACAATCTTCAGCGTTCTTTCTGTAATTTGTCATTTAGAAACTTACAAAGACACAATGAGGCTTATTAGTAGTGAAAATAAGGATCTAATGAGAGTGCAAGTGCCCTCCAATAGAGGGTTCACAAGAATCATGTCGAGTTACCAGGCATTTTATATGTATGGTGACTGACGAAAAGCCTCCCTCCTCCTACCCTCCCTTCTCCCCTCCTCTTCTATGTTATCCATCACCAGCATTCACTTACATTAAATACTAGTCAAAATAAAAAAAAAATACATTCAATCTTTTTTTAATTTGAGGTTTTACTAAGGTTAGAATTAATTACCTGATTTATAGGTATCGAGTCAAATTTTTGATACTCTAACAGCCATTTCGAATTCATTAAATTTGAGCATTGAGTCTCCACTATATATATATATATATATATATATATATATATATATATATATATATATATATATATATATATATATATATATATATATATATTTATTTCAATTAAGAAATGTTCTTATATATATATATATATATATATATATATATATATATATATATATATATATATATATATATATTTATTTCAATTAAGAAATGTTCTTATATATATATATATATATATATATATATATATATATATATATATATATATATATATATATAAACATTTCTTAATTGAAAGAGGAAAGTTAATATGAAAATGGTGAATAATACAAGACTATATGAGCAGTATGAGAAAAGATAAGATTTGCACTAACTCTAATTCTATTCAACCTTTTTTCATCTCTAAACTACTCAACCTGTTTCCATTAACAAAGACTGTATTAAGAATATGATTCAATGCAATGTTGCATTAAATTTTGCAATGAATATTGAAAAATCCTTTTTTCAGATGTTCATTATTTTTTGTTTTAGCTAAAATCTTCACAAAGTAAAACATATTTCATTATCACCTAGTTACTTTCATCAATTTGGCAGTTTTTAGGACCATAACTTTGCAGACTGCAAAGCAGTTGTATTTACATGATTGTTTTTTCTCATTTTTCTCTATAAATAATAAATTATAACTAAAATATTTCTAAAAATATATGACTTGGTCACACTTTGTAACTGGAACAAGAAACTTTTCATCATCACAATGCTTTGGCCTTGTGGACTCAAGAAAATGAGGCTTTGATAAGAATGTAACTGTTGTCTTAGAGGCTGCCATTGAGAGAGAGAGAGAGAGAGAGAGAGAGAGAGAGAGAGAGAGAGAGAGAGAGAGAGAGAGAGAGAGAGAGAGAGCTGACATCATGAGCATAATACCTGGTTTTGGAAATATAATAATAACTGTCATGATAATGATACCATCACATCTATGCCTGCATGAAGCCATAATGGGTCATACAAATTTCTTTATCCATTAATAGTATTTAACTTAATTCAGAAAGTAAGTTTTAAGATTACTCTTCTCTTGTTTTCCTAAATGACAGACAGACAAGTAGTTCTGAAAGATATACAATTAGATCACAAATCTAAAAGTTTCACCTTTGCTATCTAGAAATTGTAATGAAATCTTGTGACTAAAACTGACTGTTCATATAAAAAAATACACCTGGTTTCTCAAAATATGACAAAGTAAAATGCTTTTTATGTAAGAAAGAAGATAAACAGTATGTAATAAACAGGTAGTTGAAGTAGAAAATGTTAATCCTCTTGAAAGTGAATTTGAAGAGTTTCCAACCAGACTTGCTAGCTTACTATAAAAACAATCTTAATAATTCATTGAGAAAAATCAATACATAAAATCCAAATCATGGAAAAATGGAAACACAAAGCAAAACTTTATTATTATTACTATTTTCAAACACTGTGAACACTAACAGACTACTGGGTCGCCCGAGACAGAAAGAACAAAATAATGAGAAAAACAAATTCGGAGAAGGCAAGGGGTTTGTCATACAATCTGACACATCACAAACTAAACAGCTGGGGCAGGTGAACACAGAGTTACCTGCCGAACAGGAATGTACGTACGTACCGGTGGGCAGTAGTGAACCTCATCATTTCACCTCACCTCCCACACCACGGTAACTTGAATGGATCATCTTCCTCGTGCATGAGTGTGGCGAATAAAGGCCCCCCCAATTTACAGCGGGGAGCATGCTTAATGTGTATCTAATCTTAGTAGTCTGAAGGACGCACGCCAATGACGCAATGCTCTCGTGAGGCACGCACGCACGTACAGTACGTCTCCAAACTTTCTCGTAAGCTATTCACACACCACCGCCAACTGCCGAGGCCTACATTCCCTCTCACCGCCTCAACCTCGTTTTATTGGTGGAAAAAAAATAATAAAAAAAGAAAAAGTTAACTCCACCACCTGCTTGTTTACTTAACCGTGTATGTAATCTTGCAGCCACTCCTCTCACCCACCAGGTATGACTAGCAGTCTAAGCTAAAGGTTATTGTTCAGATGGTACTACATAGCTTACCTGTAGGGATTCCCAGCTCCTTGGATCCCCTCCCGAAGCCTTTTACAACCGTGCCCACAGCGAAGTAAGGCAGTCTGCTTTTCATGGTGTCTCTCTGGTGACTGAATGAAAGCTGCTCGCTGTCGTCTGCACGCCCCGCCGGGCCCACTTGCCGCTCTCAGTTGGGAAAATTTACTGAACCATAATTTAATATTTTTAAATGCCCATGAATATCTGAAGGTGCCATGTATCATCATGCATCTGTGATTTGAGATGAATATGAGAATAACATTAAGGCCAATTAAGTTTCGTTCTATGTATGTCTGTATTGTTTTTTTTTTTTTTTAACATTCCTTGTGATATAATATATACGTTTTCATACATGCGAAGAACTGGTATAATTATGTGTAGCAGGCTGTCATTATTTTTCAATATGTCGAGCACCACAGTAGTGTAAGTAGGTAGTTAAAAACAAAATAGTTACATAAATATTTGCATCACACGCCCATGCATGTCTTGTAATATTAATCAAAATGTTACACAAGGAATATGTGCGTATATAGTCAGGAATTGTTACGGTAGAATCTTCGAGATTTCCCAGTTATAGAAGCTATAGAGGTTTGCTTTGGTGGGTGACAGTGCTTGTTGTTATATATTTCGCAGTTCTCTCAAAAATAATCGTCGGCAGGATATGAGCGTTCCTGAGAGGCGATGACGTAACTCCTGTTATAATCACATGAAGATTATAACTTTTTCACATGTTCCATACTGATTATCATAAGCGCACGGAGTTTTCAATCTGTTATAAATATATGTAGATAAGGAAGATGGAAATCGAATGGCAAAAAAAAAAAAAAAAAAAAAAAGCTAAACCACACGAGTCAAGAGACAATTGCGTAATCTGGGCAGAATATCAACATTGTTTTGCTTTCAATTCGTAATATAAGTACTTACATCTTGTTATGCTTAGATAACGTTTAGTAACAGAAGCACTGAACATATTCATATCTTGTTGCTAGTTTCGATGCACGTGCAGTACCTACGCTCTTCAGTTTGCACATGAAGGTCACTCACAATAAATGATCTAATCTTTATCTACGTATCTAAATACGATCTTCAATTTGTATCTACCCACTCAGTTTTTTTTTTTTTTCAGAGAGAGAGAGAGAGAGAGAGAGAGAGAGAGAGAGAGAGAAACTTAATTTGCAAATAAGACGGACGTATTTAACAATATTCACGTGTTATTCTTTTTTTTCTTATACTGCACATAGGATACTGATGCATGGATCATATTCACAAAAGAATATTAATGTTTCCTTTCTTAATTAAAGTTGATCGATCGAGGTACCTATAATTAATGTTTTATCATTGTTATAAATTTACAATCAGTTTTCTTATCACCATTCTAAACACGAACAGGAGAAATGTCCATACTCTAGATCTAGAATAAGACGGAGGAGGAGAAAGAGAGAAAATGTACAATGATATATATATAGTTATATACACGAGCCTGCGTGGGCCCACTGTAGAATTAAGTACTACCTATCAATATATACCTATAGCCTTTATGCGGACGCCGGCAGATTTTTTTCTTTTTGCGTGAACAAAAAAAGAAAACTACACTTAAAACTTATCAAAACACACACAATCCAAATAAGCATAGATTAAAAAAGTTTAAAGGGAGGTCAATGCTGCATATTTCCTTTGCCATTCTATTCGGAGAAAGAGGAAAAGAAGAAAATGTTGCCCGAGAGGAAAATTCTTAGGTACTTCCCCGTTATCTGTGTAAGGATTTCACGCGGGAAGTTCCCTTGATAGCGTGCCTCAACCCAATCCCTTGCTCTCACCATTTTCACAACCAGGAGGAAGGAAAAAGATAGAATGAAGAAAACTTGCAATAATAATAAATCACCTGCCTATCACAAAATACGACACCGGCCAGTTATCAGGCAATATATATATATATATATATATATATATATATATATATATATATATATATATATATATATATATATATATATATATAGAGAGAGAGAGAGAGAGAGAGAGAGAGAGAGAGAGAGAGAGAGAGAGAGAGAGAGAGAGAGAGAGAGAGAGAGAGAGAGAAAACACACACACACACACACACACACACACACACACACAGTAAAAATATTTGCCTAATATCTAATTATTTAAATTTTTCTTTCTTTTGTGCTTCTACATTTATGTGTGTAGACAGTAGCAGTAGAAGGAAGGAGAAAGGAAAAATAAAGGAGAATGAAGAGGGTGGAAGGCGAAAAGGATGAGGAAGTGGAAGAGCAGCCAAGCCTTAATACTTAACTCTCCCTCCATTTCCTCAATATTTTGCCTAATATCTAGTGTTTCTTGGCTTAAAACGTGTAGATGGAAATAACGAAAAGAAGATAAAAGGAGAAACAAAAGAGGAGGACAAAGAAGAACAGAAAACAGGAAACGTAAAAGGAGGAAGAGCCAAACCTTGATATTTTTAGGTAAGTTTCTCTTTTAATCTTGCCGTTCTTTATAATGAATTTTAGTGCATTATTGGTATTTTAAAGGTGTTTTAAGTGTGTTTGGTGATGTTGCGGGATGTTTTGAACGTTTTGGATGCATTTTGTGTTTCCAGTGTGTTTTAGATATTTTTAGGTATATTTTACGTAGTGTGGAAGTGTGTTTGAGTGTGTTTGGGGGTATTATGAGGGGTTGTTTGGTGTTTTGAGTATTTTGGATTGGTTTTGAGTGTGTTTTGTGTTTGTTTCATAATATTATAGTGGCTTTGGTGTATATGAGGGGCTCAGGGTGTATTTGGATGTATGTGTGAGTTATTTTTGTTGTACATTGGGTGTTCTGTGTGTGCTTGGGGCATTTTGAGGTTTGCTTGGCGGTTTGAGATAATTTTGAGTGTTTTAAGTGGTTTGGGTGTTTATCAAGTGTCTTGGATATGTGTGTGGGTGATGTTGGTTTTAAGTGGTTTGTGTGTATATGAGGTGTGTTTTGTAGTGTGGGGGTGATATTAGTATATAATGTGTGTTTCTAGTGAATTGCAAGTGTGTGTTGGTATTTTGAGGTGCTGCATTGTGTTTTGAGTGTGTCTTGGGTTTTGGGTGTGTTTAGGTGTTTGGGAGTTGGATTCTGAGTGTGTTTGGGCTTATGTGTGGGTGTTCTGAGTGTGTTGTTATTATGAAAGATTTATTGGGTTTAAGGAATGTTAGCTATGCTTATTCCTAATTTGTTATACAAAAAAGAAAGTCTTACCAGAGGTTTTATTCAGGTTTTATGATTTTGTAGTGCAAAAGTATATTATTGGGATTTATGAAAGATAGTAAATTTGTGATATCAAAACCCATACTTTTAGCAAAATCAAAAATAAAAATCATTATGGAGATTCACATGAATGAAAAAAAAGCTTTAATATTGTAAATGTGCATCTTTAAGCATCATTCTAACATTAAAAACTACATTATGAATTTATATGCTTTATGCAGTTACAGGAGACTACACAAAGAAGGAAAGCATGTGAGACAACAGAACACCGTCTGCAAGACCTAATACTACAAGCCCATCATCATTTCCCAGCAACAGCCATGGCAACTCAATCAGCAAGACGTCTTCTGTCCAATACTGTTGAAAACTTAACTGTCAAATTCTTCCCAGGAATTTCCTTCAGTCATTTAAGTGGAAATTCTTATGGTAAGTTTTTTGTTTTTTTCTTTTAATGGTAATAATCATAAGGGTAGCACGACTTGCAAAAGGGGGCATATATAAAACAAAATAAACATAATATTCACCAGTATTGATATCTTCTAAAGTTTTATGCTGCCCTGTGCAGTAAAACACAAGAAAAGGTACCAACCTTTGTTCACTTTGCATTCACTAACCTGCAGGCAGTGAGGCAGTAGCCAGCCTTCCACTACAAATGGTGCTGTACTTCTCAACACTGTTCTTCCCTTGTTGGCTTGGAGCTTCGGTCATCATGATGGCTGCAAAGGTGAGACAATGTCTGAACCTTATTCTCATCAACGTTACTTCAGTTCATTTCAGAAAAAAGAAAATAAAATGCTTAATACAAAATAAAGAAAATAAGGGAGGGAAGAGAATAATAAAGTAGATAAAAAATTGGAAGACACTGAATGAGAAACATTTTGAGGAAAATTAAGTAGATTGGATAGAAATAAAAAATAAGAAGAAAAGACGGCATTGTGACATGTATGGGAATAATAGGTATTGGTGGAAGATTACATGAATGGAGGCATATTGATAGTTAAAACTGTAAAACTCCTAGGGTTGCAATGGTTTGAAGCATTATGTATAAAATAGGTACCTTGACATTTGACAATGCTTAAGTTTATTGTAAGGAAAGTCACTCCAATTTGTCTTAACATAACATAACATAACATAACATAAATAATAGGATAACAAAGGGCCACCAGGGCCCATCTAGGTTATCCTGTATCTGTCGCACAGTGACCTCGTCATCAGTACTTAAAGATACACTTACAAGTACACAATACATTATATATTAATTCTAAATATTTGGCCCATTAACAGGGGTAAGTCCTGCAGCGAAATCCTCTACAATTTGTGGTCCCCATACATGGGGATCATGTCTTGTTTAACTATAGTAAATTTCTTATAATTTCTTATAAA
>NC_059281.1:10854901-10897401 GCF_017591435.1 Portunus trituberculatus
AGAACCCGGGTAATAACCTCTGTGGCCTTTGAAAGTATCCGTTGTGAGAAAGCAGTATTTCAGAATACGGACATCCTGAGACGGGGAGGGAGGGGTCGCACTCTTACCCTGGCAGAACAATCAAGTCTCAACCACCCAGCTCGGGGATAAATATTTAGTCGCTCACTCAGAAGTCTGTCTTCGTGTAGCTCTGATGGACCAAGAAATGTATAACACCAAAGAATATAAGATACTCTACTTCTATTTTTCATTTGCCTGCTTGAACTTTGTATTCCCGTCATCGACTGTCCTCGCCAAACCTCAAGGTAAGGAGCACACACACACACACACACACACACACACAGAGAGAGAGAGAGAGAGAGAGAGAGAGAGAGAGAGACGTATTCGTTGTTATCATGACTGTCAGCTATAGTTCTTAGGTATAATGAAAGAGGGATACCTACAATGCCATGTTGCACCAAACAGTTCATACCCAGACACCCGCACCACATTCCATTTTATCTTGTCACTAGCGGAGCTCTTGAAGTCAGTTAATTATTCCATTTGCTTAAACATATTTATAAGCACAAGATGAATTGGACTTTGTGATGACGCTACTTGACAATTGCATAAGACATCACTACTGTTTATTCATTTATTAATCAACAATTTATTGTATTCATTACTATCATTCTTTTTCAGTGGCAGCAGTAGGAACAGTGGGAGAGGAAGGTAAGTGCATGGTGAAGTCTTCGTACTCTCATCTTGTGTGTGTGTGTGTGTGTGTGTGTGTGTGTGTGTGTGTGTGTGTGTAATTCACCTCGGTCGCCTGCTGGTCACCCAGCCAGTCTTCCCCATTACGGAGCGAGCTCAGAGCTCATAGACCGATCTTCGGGTAGGACTGAGACCACACACACTCCACACATCGAGAAAGCGAGGCCACAACCCTTCGAGTTACATCCCGTACCTATTTACTGCTAGGTGAACAGGGGCCACGCATTAAGAGGCTTGCCCATTTGCCTCGCCGCTCCGGGACTCGAACCCGGCCCTCTCGAGTGTGTGTGTGTGTGTGTGTGTGTGTGTGTGTGTGTGTGTGTGTCATTTATCCACTATCGTTATTTTCAGTTTATATTTTTCTTTATTTTTTCTACCTCTAAGAGCAAGCAGCAGTGAGCAGCCGCACCCACCAAGGAATAAATGAACTCATGTTATTGTGTTTAAGGAAACGCTGCGGACTCGTGTCAGGATCTGCGGGAGGAATGTGCTGAGCTGGCTGAGGATGGCGGCTGTGAAGGCAACGTGGAATTCATGGAAGTGTTTTGTCAACAGACGTGTGACACATGTCGACCTCGATCCAAGGGTTAGTGAACTGCACGCTGTTTAACTTAATGGACCTTTGTTGCCGTGAATCTTTCTGGAAAGAAACGATGGTTATCAACCCCTTCGGGCCTTCAGTACTATAAGACACGTTTCCATATTTATTCTGGTTACTATTAGGTAATTTGCTACAGCTTCAGAAACTCGTGTGAGGATTAAAATAGTGAAGACTCTGGATCATTAATCTTCTGACCTCCATTAACCCTTCTTGATGTAAATAAAATCGTCTAATCATATACCAAAAACTTAAGGTAAAAATGCGGTCCAGTAATGAAAAGGTTAAGGCGATGGTCAGGGGCTAGGCAATACCGATGAGAATAGGCCGCTGCACTCTCACCATTTATGTCTAGACCTGACTACTTCCAACGGATGTAATAAAAAAATATGCTGGTTTACGAAAGTGCTTTCATGACTGGTGATAGATGAAAATCCAACAGTTATCTCTCTGACTTCCTGATCGTATCCATTACAGCTAAGAACGTCTTGAAATATGAGGAACACAGTTATTGAAGTGAATTAATTTTGAAGCACTAGTTATACACATCCGCAAAAAAGATAGAATAATAGAATATAAAAAATCTTGAAAACTGATTTTTTTTTTTCTTTTCTTTCCGTCAGTGTCTGGCTGCGAGGACCAGCGCGAGGAGTGTGGGTTCTGGGGAGTCACCGGGCAGTGTGACTTCAATCCTGCATATATGAACATCAACTGCCCTGTCACGTGTCAAGCCTGTCCGCCGCTCAGTGAGTCACATTGGTTTGAGTAGTTCAAGTCCATTTTGATCTACTTTGCATATTTGTACTAGATTTTACATGCTTTCCTATAGTACTACATAAAGACAATTCCTTGCTCTCTCTCTCTCTTCACGGTTATCCTTTATTCTTGACACCTTTCATTGTTGATTTACCGGCGCCCCGCGAGCAGCACCTGAGGACTGCGTGGACCAACACAGGTTTTGCTTCCTGGGGTCGCTGCTGGGACTGTGCCGCACCAACCCTTCTTTCTACCTAGTGTTCTGCGGGGACTCCTGCAGGAGGTTCATCTCAGTTTGTAGAGCAGGTGAGTTCATTCATCTTTCGACTGCTAATCATTATATGATACCTGGTATTCAAGTAATCTGTTCTTAATACGTATTATTTCCATGCAGCTAATTATTCTTCTAGGGAGGAGCAGCGCGGTGCCGGAGCTGTGTCTCTCCAAAGTCAGGGGCGAAGGTAATTATACTGTCACTTTTTTTTTCATGCCGAACAGACTCCTGAAGCGATTAGCCCATCATCATTGTACTATTCTTGATATGGTGCCTGATTTTTAAGCCACACCTATAGAAGCTCAGCTTTTAAGTATATTTTGCAAATACTTTTATGCGTAATAACTAAAGATAAAATATACTTTACTGTTTTAGGTATTCAGTGTGGAAAGAAACCTAACATCACGTCAACCGTCAATGAGAACACAGCGAGTTATTTACGGCAACGGCGAGGTGTGGGTGTGAGCCATCAACCTCAAGAAAATGACTCGTGCAGCACTCTGCCTCTCAATAGTGCGGGCAGGGAAGCCATTACATTGCTTTTGTCAGACTATGACGCAGCAGGGATGCAGGATGAGAATGAGCTCGAGCACTGGATCAAGAGTGTACTCCTCGTGTTCCTGGAGCGGGTGCAGATGGAGGTATTGTCCATGACTGACGACGAGGAACGTGAAGATGTCTTATGGAAGGATTCCGAGATATTGAGAAGATCAGAGAGAGAGACAAAATTGCTTCGTAATGAAAGGCAGGCCCAAGAAACCGATGGTGTATTTGATTATGACTATTATGATCCAACAGGTGACAACATAAATGGTGGTAATGGGAATATTACTGAACCCAACGGAAACAACACACATACCAACTTCTGTATAATGCCACTGATCGGCACAAACACTTCAGTGAACATATGTGCAGTTATTGTACCACTTGTGCCGGTTATAGTCATAGGAATCATAAACGCAGTATTTACAGCCCTTTCTGCAAGCTCTATCGCCCAACAGAGGCCTCCTTCCAGGCCGCCTATGAACCAGCCTTTTACTCCATCAGAGCAGCAGCCCACGCCCCAGCAGCCCTTGTCATCTATAGACGTCAAAGTGCGTGCCTTGGTGCCCTTTTGTACCGCCTCAGGTTACCTCAGCCTCGTGCGAAGACTAAGGAGATTAATCCGAGGCAACACAGGCCGCCCTCTCAACCCCATCGCAGCTTCCCTTGCAGTATCTGTAAATTTCTGCCAGGTAATCTCTTCTTTAACAAGGGTGTGAAGTTTCTCAGCCATGTCAGCTCTGCACTTTTCTTAGTGGCCCTAACTCGTCAAATGGCTCGTGTTACAAATGGTGTTTTCATCCTGCGCAGTACGGTGTTGGGAAACGTGGCATGAGCGTGCCCGACCCACCGCGGCAGCTGCAGCAACTGTCCGTGGCACAGGTGTTCCTGAATGACAACGAGGCGAACGCGGCCCTGGGCACCCCTCACCGCTGGCCCGGCATTGTAATTATGAGTATCAGTTCATGTCCAGCTGTATCCATCTGCTTATCTGTCTGTCCATCTGTTTGCCCCTGTCTCTTTCCATCTGTCTATCTATCTATCTACCTAAATAAGTTATAATGTTAGAAAGCGTTGAATAACGAGGCTTTCCTTGTGACCCAGAGCTTCCCAGGGCTGGAATTGTTCCAAGGCGGGCAGACACCACCTCCTCCTGTGTCACCCGATGTTCCTACCGGCACCCTCCTCAACGACACGCAGGGTGAGCAAAGGAGGCAAGTGTTTTGGTGATAGTATATTATTATTAGTAGTAGTAATAGTAAGAGTAATATTGGACTTCCTTCTGAAACCTAAATACTGTTGTGACGGTTATTCTTCAGTGGAGGGTGAGGAGCCTGCTGGTCCACGCCCCGTGACGGAAGACAATGTGAATGACAGAGACGCTTTCAGTTGTGGCGGCGCCTTGATCTCTCCCTACCACGTAGTGACAGCGGCGCATTGTCTCCTGGAGCCTGGAGTAAAGGGAAACAACACTGTCAATTTTCTGAAGTACGTGGCTAGGAAATTATGGGTGATGTTTGTGGTGGTGGTGGTGGTAGTAGTAGTAGTTGTAGGTGTTTAGTTAGCTGCAGTTCTTTTCATAATTTCTTTTCTATGAAGCAACTGACTGATTTCGTCTCGTTGAAAAAAAAAAAAAAAAAAAAAAAAAAAAAAATAAAGCGGAATGTGTGGTAGAACGGTGGCCACAAAAGAACGACTTGCACTGGAATGCATTTTGATAAAGTGCTGGAGTATGAGAAAGGGATGAGAGGAGACGGACAAGAAGGATTGCAGAAAGTTAACTCCTTGTTGTTAGTAACTTCTTACACACACACACACAGAGAGAGAGAGAGAGAGAGAGAGAGAGAGAGAGAGAGAGAGAGAGAGAGAGAGAGAGAGAGAGAGAGAGAGAGAGAGAGAGAGAGAGAGACGCCGGAGCCTTATCAAATAACCTCACTTCGGAAACTAAAAAGTGGTTACAACTTGAAGATTGTGAAATGAAATGATTGACTTGATCTGACCATTAACTCTGACACTTTTTTTTAGACTCAAGGACCACACACATTGTTACAGCAGTGTCCTCGTGATTATTTTACCAATGGTCATACAAAATCCTTATCGAATAATCACTAGAATCATGAACACACTTGAAAACCGTAAGTTCCAGTACACAGACTAAAGAGTAGCTGAGACACAAGAATGAATGAAGTCTCAGTGAACTGACCCTTTGTTTCCGCAGGCCGTCTGTGGTGCGTCTGGGAGAGGTGGACTTCACACGAGCTGATGAAAGCCAAGCCTTTGACTACGAGGTGGAAGGGATTCAGGTGCACGAGGGATATGCTCTACCAGCCAAATACAATGATATAGCTATTATCACCCTCAAGTATCCGGTGAGATGCCGCGTCCAGCGGAAAGTAAACCAATAATAGTAATAATAATAATAATAATAATAATAATAATAATAATATTAATTTTAATGTACCACAGGAAGGGAACTGGAGATAACAAAATACTATTCAGAAACATGTTACTTTTGAAAACCCCAATTTCTATACAATTTTTTTTTTTAATTAATGATACTTTCTTCTTCATATATTGTGTACCTATTTAATTCCTTTGGTTCAGTAGACCTGAATAGATATAGAAGTAACTTTTCTTCACTTAAACCCTTTGAGTAACAGCAATACTGTAAGTGACAAGCAGTGTTAATGAAGGTTTATGCTGTTAACAAAATTGTTAAAACTTTACCAAATGAAATAAGAAGTGCCACTCCATCAATGGTGACTAAAACTTTCAGATTTAGATATAAGATGACAACTACTAATGCAACTATCCAAATCTTCAGTGGCCATCATTTCTTTCCTCAGGTACAGTTCACAGAGGCACTGCAGCCGTACTGCTTGCCGCGGGTGGGCATAGACCTGGTGGGGCGCCCCTTGACCATGTCGGGATGGGGAGTGCGACCAGGCGGTGAGATACTCATTAAGGGGAGTTTTGGCATCACCTCAGCTATCACAGGCTGCAGAGGAAACTGTGGAATAGGAATTTTCAACATTCTATAACCTGTCTACTCTAAAATGGCTCCTGGGTCTCCATCTGAATGCGTGGTTGCCAGATCTTGAGGAAAACCGTAAACTATCTTGCGATAAATGTATTGATGAACAGAAAACAAGTATTATTCACATCAAATCAATTACATCATCAATAAGCTACAATATGTTTCGAACCCAAGAACAACTTTAGAATCAAAAGACTATAGTACCAGTTTTATTGGTGGCCATTTTCTCAATGTTTCAATGTCTGACTTTCACTACTAGTAGGTTTTACATGAAGATATTAGTCTTCAAATGCATTTTTCATTATTCTTGAGATGGTTTAATGGAAATTCTGCACCATTTGATAAAGTTAGTAGTTCTTGGCTTTTGAAAATATATCTTACAAGACCCAAAAGCATTTCAAAATACATGTGCAGAATGACCACCATATATATGCTACGTAACTAAGAAGTACAGTAACAGCCTTGATTTCACATCTCCCAACACACAGGTCAGGTCGCTACAATACTACACAACATCACGGTGAGGGTGGTGTCTGAGGATGAATGCAGTGATGCCTATGATGATGATGACATTAGTGTGTTCTTTGAGGTGCTGTATCCTGAAGGTGTGAACAAACTGCTAATGTGTGCCACAAGTGAGGAGCCTGTCTGCAGGGTGAGATCCAAATAAAATCACAATATTCCAGTATCTGCATGGATAAAATTAAGAATATCAAGGATGATGTCAATGTAAAATGACCGAGTTACCTTGGTAAAAAGATGATAAAAGTTAAAGTACTTACATTTAATGCTTTGAATGTTGCTATAGGAAAAGAAGCAAAGGTAGAGATGTTCGGGTATTTCTGCTCCATTCTGCGATATTTGTTGAGGAGTCCTTACCATATTCCTCTCAAACGTCAATACATTTCACCTTTCTTAACCAGTTCCTCATGGACAATCTTCCAGGGTGACTCTGGTGGGCCTCTGGTGCTTGACGAGGAGCAGATCCAGTATGAGGTGGGTGTGGTGAGCACTGGCTATGGCTGTGGTGCCTCGCAGTACCCGGGTATCTATACCAATATCAGCCAGTTCCTTACATGGATTGAAGAGGAAGTCTATGATGGGTGTTCTATGATGAGTGTTGCATACTAAACTAGGACCAAGCATGGCACCTTAAAAAATTTTGGTGCTCATGTCCATTACTTTTACCAAGTTCTAAAGGATGGCGTTGGGATTTCAAGAGTTTATATGATCCAATGTGTTCATTTCTCCAAAACTTTTTACATGGTCCCTTTTTTTGCTTCTGATGGACTTGCACATCTATCCCTACCCCAGTCACTACTGTATTTATTCACATTATATACTTTTGCAATTATGTACATGTTTGTTGGCAGCCCAGCATTCCTCATGCACTCACAACTGGTCTACATCCACTCCTTCCTTTACACTACCTATCCATTCCTTATGGAGCCTATCCCATAGGTTTACACCTTTAACACTTCATTGTACAAGAAATCCTTGGTTTACAACATTCTTGATCTACAGCATTTCATGGTTACATTGCCTGCTAAGTGGTTCTGAACAAGACAGCTCTGTCTACAGTCCCCAGTTGTATGCCATATTGGATTGCACTTCATTCACTGCTCTCTCATTTGTGTCGTCTTTTTGGGAGCTATTTGCCCTGTAGGATTTTTATGCCCTTGGTTATGATTTTTACCACTGCTTTAGCATAAGTGAGTGACACAGGTAGATACAATACCCGAGTTCCAATTTATGACACACCTTAAGAACAGAATCCTGACATACATTGAGGACTCTCTGTACTATCTTTACCAGCCATTACCTTCCATATTTACATATTTAAACTACTTCAGCACTTTACTCTTCAAGATTTACAACAATGGTTCTTAACCTGGGGGGTACACCCTCCTCTCTCTTTTTTTTTTTCTTTTTATGTCCTGGCCTATAGTGCCTGTAGATAACTTGAAGAATATTGAAAGTGCTGTTAAGCTTCTACTCTTTTGTAGCAAAGGCAATTTTATTTCATAGTGGTACCTATATAAGGGCCCATATCTCCACCCACATGGTGTAACCACCTAGAACCTGGGTATCATGGTGACATGTAGGTGACTTTAAGCCACTTGACAAATGGCAAAGTAACAGGGTGATATGTGATGGGATTTGAACCTACGCGCGGACATCTTTCCGATCCCACACTCACCACCTTATCCACTATGCCACTGCCTCCCTACCCACTTCTAGTGGGGTGTCAGTAATTTCTAAGGGTGGAGCAAGCCCTTTGGAAATAGCAGGAATTTTTCTTATCATATTTATCATTATCTTAATGTAAAGAGAACTTTACAAAAATGCTTAAGTATCGCCTAATTTTTTTAAAAATCTCGGAGGAAATTGTATTCATAATTGCAAGGGGGAGGGGGTACGTGGAGGGGTGGACAAATTCTTAAGAGGGGGTGTGGTAGTAAAAAGGTTAAGAACCACTGATTTACAACAGATCCATTGTACTTTGCCAGTCCAATGTTATGGACATTTCACCTTCAGATTTTTTTGTGACATCTTAATTAAATGTTATTTGATATTCTCTAGTTTATTTGACTCTTCTTTTTAGAAAATATGATCTGTCAGTTAACATAAAATTGGATAATACTCTATACTCTACCTAGCATTAACTGTCCCACAGGACTGAAGACACCCAGACATCCAGAGTAGGTCAGGGTATTGAGGTTCTGGTAAATCTTTGAATAGGGTTTATTAGTACAAAGGTTGAGGGCCAAACAAACTGTACTTGGAATAGTAGAGCATGTAGTTGTAGTTTAGTAGTTTTAGTAGTAGTAGTAATGGTAATAGTAGTAGTAGTAGTAGTAGTAGTAGTAGTAGTAATGATGATGATGATGATGATGGTGGCAACAGTAGTAGTAGTAGTAGTAGTAGTAGTAGTAGTAGTAGTAGTAGTAGTAGTAGTAGTAGTAGTAGTAGTAGTAGTAGTAGTTTATACATCAGGCTGACATCCCCCTTAAAGAGGGGTAGCCAAAACTAAACAATAATAATAATAATAATAATAATAATAATAATAATAATAATAATAATAATAATAATAATGATAATAATCAGGGTTCCACTAACAAGTGATTGTAATCAAATAATAATCAATGTAAAATAAACAAGTATTGTTGTTTATCTGGAATTTCTGATAAAAAAAAAAAAAAAAAAAACATAAATTCCTATGAACTAAAATGACAAGAATCCATCAATATTGACTGGGATGCTTTTATTTTTGTAGTTTTGTTATTTTGAGACTTTGTGATGGCTCACAGCCCTACTGTCTCACAGAAGCTTCAGCATTGTAGTGTTGACACATTATCTACTTATAAAATGCATTCTCTACTTAAGACTAAAAGGTTTGCAACACAGAGCCTCATGCTCAAACCAATTTTCAAAAGTAAATGAAATTTTTAAAGGCAGGTCATTTCCTGACCATAACAAATGATAAAACAATATATACTATATGTACCTTCTGAAAACAGTTCTGGATGGCGTGATCACATTAGTGCTCCAAAAAGGACAGGTGGTTGTCCTGGCGACACAGCAGCCGAGGGGTCTGGCCTGAGGAGCATCCAGCCCTCCTGTCCCCAACTTTCCTGCTTAACATAAGCTCATTTGCAATCATTATGCTGGTATAAGTTGGAGCCAACCCAAGCCAGCAGTGATTCCTAACACAGTACGACACAGAGTAGTAATGAGAGAATTCACCAAGCCCCCTGCATGGGGCTGGGGACTAGAAGGTCCAACAGCACCGTGATAGGCTGTGAACGAATCACCAAACCACATCCGGTTGGGGGACTGACTCCCAACAGCCCCTGGTGCTGTGAATTCAGCCTACCTGGTGGCTGCTGGAAGACTGACACGCTCATTTTGGGAGCAACTAGGGCTACTGAGCAACATGGCCAGCCCGAGTCATTCTCATCCTAACCACACTCACCACATTCCTGCTTGCCACCACTCCCTAGGAAGAAAAATCACTTGTGTTCAAGAAAAGGTTCACTCAAAATCAATGTGACAAATATAAACCTAAATGACAACATTCTCATTAATGAAATAATTAACTATTTCAAAATAAACTAAAGCAATGCCCAGCAACATCCTACATATCTACATTCACACCCAAACATCAAAGTGAGGAGCCATTATCAGTCAAGCTATTAGTGAGTGTGGTTGATGAGAGTCACTCATGGGCCCCGAACTGAGAATGTGGCCTCACTTCCCAGATTCACCATCACCAACAAGCTAATCAAGAGCGGAGTGCCATGCGGAAACATAACAGGGCTCCAGAGAGGCTGCAAGCTGGGAAAACTGAAACTGTTGTGACTGCTGGCATGTGCTTTGGAGTGTCTCGCCTGGTTAGTTTGTCAGGGGCATGGCATAGCTAACCAACATACTTAAGGGGCCTTGTTTCCTGTGTATATACTGATATGGAATACAATTTTGAAAATATGAAAATTAAATAAATTTTTTTTTCAAACCTCCAACCTCTTCAAAACAGTGATTTGATAACCAGTGTTCAGTCTAGCCAGCAAAACCATTTTTTACATTTTATAAAATCTCTCATTAATTTATTTTCCTTGCAATAGAAGTGTAAGAAATGGTTCCCACTCTTTCATAAGAAGACAAAGGCATAAAGAGAACAAAAAATCCATTATTCATGAAATTACTATCATTTTTCTTTTTTCAACAAAACTATTCCATCACATGAATGTTTCAGAATAATCACCAAATTTCAAAGATGTCATTTCCATTTACTATTGATTCAACATGAAATCTAAACTGCGGCACATTTTATGAGTTGCTGTAGCTTTTACCACCACTCAATTCTTGAAGATTATGAATTCAACCTGTACAGATTTAAGATCTTTAAACTATAAACTAATCAATAAAATTGAATGAGATCACATGACCAAAACTATATCTTGTTATTAAGGATTGCAAATTAACCCATGTGTATTAAGATTTAGACACTATTGTATTCATAATGTCAATGAGTTAAAACATTGCTAGTGCAAAACTATCCATTTGGAGTGTAGGTTGGCTAGCCTCACCACCCCCTGTCTGGCCCCTGTTGCCAGTCAGAACATGTATTTATTTATTTTTATCCCAGTAATACATAATTCATCAAATCCTTGTTCTTTTCTTTCCTTACATGCAAGTACCCAATTAAGAGTTAAAAAATGCATTCATTGCCCAAGTTACTGATAATTATGATAATTAGCAATTCCATGCACACTGAGGTGATACTTATAGTAATTCTACAGCAATGATTTTAGATTTTACATTCACTCCCACAGAACACCTTAGTTAAGAGTGGCCAAGGTAAATGTGATTGAAGGATGAACAAATTTGTACAGAATTTTCAGTAATATGAGGCTGGTAGGTGTATTAATAATAGGACAAGACATCCTGAGAAAGAAGCTGGTCTACTAAAACAGCTTGAACAGTACAACCGTGACTACTCAACATTTGGGGAACAACGTTAATGCTCTCATCTCTCCCAGCATCGCGTCCTCTCCTCTGGGCTCACCTGTTGCGAATTTCCACACTGACTGTTCGTTTCATCCACTCCTTCCACCTTTTTAACAATACAAAAAATCCATTACTCTCAAGAAAAATGTTTATATGCACTGTAACAAAATATAAAGCCTGAAACAAACTAATACATGACTGACAACTTAATCTGTATTTATTTCACAACATACAGTAAATAGGTGATATAATTATTTAACAAAGCTGGCAACTGGATTTTGCTAGTCCTGCAGACAGAAATGTGACAATAATAAATACAAAAAGTGTACTTACGGGTGCTAATGGGATCCCCCTTTCAACAATTTACAAAGTCATTTGTACAACTGGCCAAAAATTATGTAAATGGACTAACCTGCTGTAAACATCTGTATTGGTACGAAAAATTCCAACAGTGCTTCAGTCAAGAACTACTTCATATCTAAACTAAACACTTTCTTACCTTATTTACTAAACAGTTTCTTACCTTAAGAGAAATTTCACAAATACACATTTGTCACTGAAAAGAATGATGGAACCTAAAAACACTATAATACAAGTGCTTCCCACGCTCAAGAGAACAGTCGAGTTCACACCTCCATCCGGGCCCAAGTAAGCACCAGAATTCTACTCTCCAAGCCACATCCACACAGGAATCAATCCCCATGTTAAGTTCCCAACAATTTGAATAAAGATGATCTATTTAAAGCAAATTATATAAATTAGGAAACACAGATGTGGCACCTGGGAGAAAATGTTCCTGCACACTTGAGCTGGATCAGGGTATAAATACATACAGTCAAGTGTAGGTCCCAAAAAGCACGTATACAGGAGCAACTATACAGGCACCACTTGCTCAAACACGTTCCACGTGGGCGGCACACAAACGACAGTCTTGTGGATAAACATTTCAACACTGATAAAGAGCAATGATGGGAGACAAAGAAGTCAATAACAGATGATAAAAGATGCTTGCTGCAGAATGATGCAGTGTTAGCTCGTCCACACAGGACTAACCCAACTGTGATGGGAAACCAACAAGTGTTAGGGACCAATGATAACTTTATATTATTACTGCAAGTCAAATAAAAAAAATCCACACAAAGACAATCACTCATAGCATATACAGACCTACAAGGTGGATGCAACTAATCTTCCTATTTCATATTTTTTCCTAAAACTGGACATTTGTTTGCTGAGCCTGAGTGGTATTTGAGGGTTCTTGCCTAATGCAATGTATGAGGACAGCAGACTTATCTTGGTTGTCCCAGGTGTGTGTTGGTTTGCCACACAGGCCAACTTAGTGACTGACTGCGCTAGTGTGCTTAGCGAGCGAGCGAGGGAGGGTCGGTGAGGAGGCTATCAGTCATGACGAGGGCATGCGTGTGTTGCCTCACCAGCATCGGCCTGCTGCTGCTGCTCCTGCTGCCCATCCTGTAGCTCCTACCTTCTGGCTACATACCAGGACCAGGTGGTCACCTGAAGCGAGGAATCATGTGTCCACCCATCATGGGGGCACCCATCATCGGTGGGGCAGCAATTCCAGGAGCCATCTGTCCGTGGCCGGGCAATGCTGCAATGATTGAGTAACAAAACAATTAGTAATTCATTAAGTTGGCTCCTAAAGCCAAAAATACATAACTGGGGTCAAATATAGCTTGCAAAATTAGCAATGGAAAACAGTGGTCCCCTGCAAACAGCACTGAATCAACAACAATCTTGACCTTAAACTCCATGCTGATTCATCGCTCATCTTGTCCATGAGCAGAAAGAACACACTCACCCTCACAGATGACAGAACTGAAGTGCAGATTTTCCTCAGTCCCTAAGTTCCACTCTATCCCAAACTATTTATCAACAACGTGTTCAATGGACTGTCCTACTAAGTACCATGGTTACAGTTCTCACATACTTAAATGCCAAGTCCAGTTTGTTTCAATGCAATATTTGTAAGCTGTCTGGTGATATGAAACTTTAAACTGTACTTGTACAAGCCATCCCCTACTTATTTTACCCAGTGCAGGCTGCTTAACAAAGACTTTCTGTTAGTGAAGTACTGTCAAGGAATTTTTTTTATATTGATATAATATGCAGGTTTCTAGAGCTCCAGCTTTATTTCTTTTTCTTTGCAAAGACGTTTCCAAAGCAAGATTCTAAACTTGTTACGTACAAGTCCTCACTTATTGAAATATAGTAATGGCCAGTTTTTGCCTTCACTTACTATGATGGGTGGTATGCTCCCTCTTTGTACTAGTCTGCTTCACTGAACTGATTGCCTTTCTCACCATTAATTCTTTGACATGACCAACCAAAATCAACAATGACATACATCAACAACTGCAAAATTTGAACAATTAAAAATGCCACTCTCTTTTTTCACTCAATTTGAGTCATGCATCACACATAGTACCTTCCTGACCAAAACTGAGGAATAAATATATAAGGATGCTGAAAATCAGGTGATGAAATTTTAGATGCTGAAGTAAGCTGCCTTAACTAGCCTTTCTTCATATGACACCATGAAAATATGAGGGACTCAAGCTCAATTACCTGCAGGGGACCACCAGAGAAACAAAGCTGTCTATCCAGGCTTCATCTACAACTACACATTGGCAATTAAAATTAAGTTCATAAGCACATTATCCTTTTTTCTTTGTTTACATATTTAACAACCATTCTTCTTTCTACTGAAGAAAAAATCTTGCATTAAATGCTAAAAGTAATTTTTAGAATGAGGCCTGAGAATCAAATTGTCTGGGCTTCTTTTACCCATAATATTGATGTCTGCAAGAACTGCATGCCAGTTATCAGTATGACAACTTGCTGTAGCATTCTGATGGAATACACAAGAACAATCATCATTCCACATGGAATGACAGACTTCCACAGGGACCTAATACTTCTCCATGTTCACAATATCTTGTAACATATGCAATCAACGGTCAGGAAAATTCTTGATTTTCAATTAAAAAGCAAACCAAATATTCATTGATTCTTCTTTTGTTACTAAACCTAAAATCTCTAGTCTACCTATCTTCTCTTCCCTTTTTCTTTACTTCCATACAGATCTCCACACTAACATTAAAACTGTGCACTAATTGCTTAAGGCACTGCCAGATATAATAATAAGCTCAAGGAGCACACTGTAAAGACTTTTCGTGCTCATGGTTTTAATGTGTCAAAAATGATCAGAAAGGACTTTGTTTTGATCATGATCTCCATTCTCAATGAAGGACACACACAGACTTCTATCCCAATGGACTGGGAGGGAGGAATTACTGCAGATACCACGCCATGCTGTCTTATGGAATTTTGGTGCAGGGCTTAGTGTGAAGTGAAACCAATAAAAATTCCGATAATAGGAATCCCTGGGAAAATTGCCTGCCCAATCCACTTGCTGAATTATTTTTGCAGAAAGGATTCATTACATAGAGAGAGAAAAAGTCATATCTGTTATCAAATCAACTAATGAAACTTAAGGAACATTTTGGTCATTAAGCAGAGAGCAACAAATATAACAAAACAAGCCAAACATTACACACATCTGTGTTCTTAGATGTATCATCACTGGATGGTACTAGCTAATGTATTTCCTCAAGTCAAAGGAACACATCCTGTTAAGGATACAATAAACCTCAGCAGCTTCTTATTTTGGGTTTTTTGATGAGTTTGTGTGCCTGATTTTAGCTAGTCAATTTGTCTCTGCATGGATGGCCTTAAAAGATGATCCCTTCACTACAAGTAACCTATCAGTTTCTTGGGGAATTACCATATAAAATACTATTCAGAATGGAAATGCCTTCTTCAAATCTAACTACACATCATCAACCATCTCTCTCTCTCTCTCTCTCTTTCTTGGACAACACCAACAATCATACAATAGTAACATAATAAGTTTGTTTTACTTTACATGATCTCTGTGACACCAAACTGTCTAATTAATTTTGTGTGTGCGTGTGTACATATATTTGTACTTTTGAAGGATTGAACCTTGCTTGTTATGTTCTGTGGGTGTGCTTTATCACAACCACTTCCATCTGCAGGGGTATTATCTTGCACAATAATGAGCAATTATGCATATTCCTTCATGCATATTTTCACCCTTGCCTCCGACCAAATATTACTTTATCGCATCCAGTTGGTGAGATAATAAAGTGAGTGATCTCTTAAGTTAACTATAACACTACATAGGCAAAACTTTGAGACAATGACACCAAATGCAAACAATGCATTAATCAAACATAAAATAATCCATTATCATGACACTCAGCATTAAACTTTTCAACATCAACTGTGAGACAGCATGCAATGCCTTCCCCACCAGAGATTTCCCTTGCCACACCACATCATGTGTCCACCACCAGATGCAACACTCACTCCTACAGTGGGGCATGCAGCATATCTTGGTATCAAAACAAATCACAAATACTAATAGAAAATATCACCAATGAAATATGGAAGGGAGTACAAGTAAGGAGTGAAGTCTCAACAGATGACAAGGAAAAATAGACTTGAGGTAAGGTGAGTAGAGTGACATTTGAATATCAACATACCTTCCATTCCTGAATCTGTAGTGATCACTAACTGAAAATGACAGCAAGCCCAGGGATGCTTATACCTCCTGTCATGTATTATCAGTTATGACCTAATAAACTGACCAATATATGGCCAACTATTTCCTTCCCAACCCTGAGGCTCCAGCATGGTGTGGCACAGCAAGGTGAAGGTCAAAGGCTCTGGAACCATGTACTCACCACCTTCAAGGTCACAGGGGAGAGGTAGCACACTTGCAGGATGACTTACCTTGGGGCAGACCTATGGGTGGTCTCATACCTCCAATGGGGAGGGGGGGCATGGCTCCAGGCATAGCAGACACTGCAGGCACAGCAGCTGACAACATTGGTTGAGTCGTCATTATTGGTTGCATGTTAGGCCTCATGATGGCAGGCATGGACACAGGTATAGCCATGTGTCCTGTGGGTACCATACCAGATGACATAGTAGTCACCATGGTTGGCACTATGGTGGAAACCATTGGGGGAGCCTCCACCACCACTCCTGGGTGGGTAGGCCGCACTCCAGCTGGGTGGGTGAGCACGCCACCCATGGCCATCGCTGCTGCAGTGGCACTTGCCTGACTGTAGCGGGCCATCTTCATGCGACGCTCCTCCTGTAAAAAAAACATACTCATGATTTACTATGCTTCCAAGGCTTAGCTTGATTTAGATTTCAATTGTTGATCTTGTCACTGGTGTAAAGAATTGCTGATCCTATTGCATATAAAATAATCCAGGTCTGGCAACGACACAGTAGAGGCAGGTTGCACCTGTGTGTCTAAACACATCGCCGGTGGGTAGAAATGGTCCAGGCAGGCAGGCACAAGTTGAGAGAGGCGTGAAGGTGCAGTACTCACGGGTGGAGACTCCACGCGCTGGGGGGGGGGAGCAGGAGCAGGTGCCCGAGCCCTTAGTGGGGAGGCTCGGGGTGCCTGCTGGTATCGAGGCATACCTGCCCGCTTCTCTTCCTACGTGAGGGTGAGAGGAAGACACGTGAACACAGTACAGCCCCGCCACAACCCATGCTGCCGCCACGCTGCAGTCCTGCTCCCACCACCAGCCAACACAACACATGACAATCACAGAGCCAGTCAACACTGCCTAACACACCACACGGCTAATGCAAATCAAACACAACAGAGCCAATAGTTAAAAGCAAAATTCACTAACTCACACTGAGTCCATTGAAATTGATAATTACACCACCTTGTTAAGGGATAGAACCCCTAGTTTGGGGCACAGTAATAGGAATGCACTAGAAAGTTAATGCCAATTCATCGCAAGCTCCCTAAACAAGCTGCATAATCAGCCAGTGCACTTACCTTGTTACTATAATTTCTGAGATTCTTAAAAATTTGTCAAATATACAAGTTCCATGAGTTCACTACCTACATTTTGATTTTTGTAGTACTTGAACTAAAAAGTCTACTGAGAGTATTTCAATCCATCATATGATATATGTTGTGTTTACAATGGTCACTTTTTAAAGGCCTTGTTGCTTCCATAAAATCCAATTTTCACCAAAGTTTGACTCAGTGGACATGTTTCTCTCTATATATAGCAGGACACATTTTCCTGTCATCTCTCCCTCCAGGGAAATGAGTTAGTCCTTGTATTTGATTTTTCAACAGCATCTGCTTATAGGTTATCACTTCTCCAGCCTATGCCATGTCACATATTTTGCACAGGGACCTGTAAAGGTTATCTGTAAAACCTCATGAGATCATGAAAACTGGCACACATTCTATGGTCAAAAAGGTCTTGCAATGAACACAACAATTGTAAATCTCTAGCCAATGATTACATAGCATCAAACTCATTATTTACTTCAGTGTGATGGAAAATATACAAATTCAAAAGAGAATCCATTTAAGTGAACTTTCATTCAGTATGCAAGTGTCCCTCAAGTGTGTTCTCATAGTGCACATAAGGTATTCAGATATTCACAGTGCACAAATTATCTTCAGGAGTGTTTACAAAGCGCAAACATGTTCTTCAAGTATGTTCATAGTGCAGATAAGTTCTTTCAGTGAGCTCAAACAGTGCATACGTGATATTCGAGTGAGTTCCCGCAGTGCTCACATGGTCTTCAGGTGTATTCACACACTACACACATGGTAATCATGTGTGTCCAAACAATGCAGACATGGTACTCAGGTGTGCTTTACCATTACATTCTCATGAAACAAATTTACAAAGTGAGAATATAATTCCTTATCTGTATTTCTCAGATCAATTCAAGGAATCTCATTGATGTGCCTCATTGTCCCAGACATTTATGGTTATACAACATTTCATATCAGTGCTGAATCATATTATGGGTCATGAGGAGACCATTTTTACCAAATGCTTCCTTTTTTGGACAGATAGGTTTTCAAATAATTCTTGACTCATAATTGGTTTGGTTGCTGCATGTACTGTAATTTGGTTCCTAAACATGACACATGACAAAGAGCTTGGCAATAAACATACGGAATACATGGCAATCAAGGAACTTAGTGAGACATGATAGTTTCCCTCCCCTGACTCTCCCAGTTTTGGTAGTTCATTTCAATATATCTCAAATACAAAACAAATGGTTGAACAATATTTCAATATCATCAAACCAAAATGACGTACTGACCGTCAATAAAATGACAATAGACAAGATATTCCCATCATTAATGAAATAAGTGGTAATCTTTCCACCAGTCACATTTCATGCCACAAGTCCTAGAGCAGCCTCATGTTAAATGTATCCATTACCAAGCTCTCAAACACATGCCACAGCTATACGAACATCCCCGTCACACTGCCCAGAAGGCAAAGGAGCTTCATTGGAGGGGTCAGAGGCGAGTCATGAAGTCTGTTCTCAAAGATGAACCAACAGTCTTGGGATATTAAAAGCAATAAGAGCATTGCACCAAAAAGTTCTCTAGCCAATGAAATTTTGCTGGGAGTTTTATTTTATTTTATTTTTTTTCTGGTAGCAAGCTGCAAGAATGATAGAGATTTCTGCTCAGGTTAACCTCTTAAGGAAGCTTGTGTCTGAAAGCTTTTCATGCAGAAGCTTTGCCCCACACCAAACTTTTCATAAGCCTTTAATAATTGAGGTCTTACAAAGTCTGAAATAATTCTTTCACTTCATTTGTATCATATTTCCATCCCCATGGACATTCTTTCACCTTAGATTTGTCACGAACATCAAAGCATCATTTATTCAAACTGTATCGAGACAGAGAGAGAGAGAGAGAGAGAGAGAGAGAGAGAGAGAGAGAGAGAGAGAGAGAGAGAGAGAGAGAGAGAATTATTTCACCTATCAGTGTAATACACACCCTTCAGTGGTCTATGATGGCAGGCAGATGTTATGTTAGGAGTGGTTTTACTATTCTGTGAGGCCCATGCTGCCCATGAAAATCCCTCAATGAATTTGTACAATGGAGGTGAAACAGATGACCCTCAATCCAGTCCCTTCTGATCCCTTGTTGCACTAACTACACATTACAATCCTGGACATCACTCACACCAAGATCTATTCAACTTGCTCTAGCTTCTCTGAATTATTTCCTGTAAGTGAGCTAACTCATATCCAATGAACTACAACATTTCATCTTGATAGGTTGACAATCTAACCCGATCATGACCTCACAACATACACCTTCACATCACTTCTAACACCTGATCACTGGTTGTGTTGGCTGGGGGAGATGGACGATATGCGGGCAGCTGAAAGCCCAAATCACCTGTTAATTCCAAGGAGAGAGACAAGAGAGGGAGACATTACTTGGAGCAAACATACCCCATGTCTCCCTCTCATTAATTAAGCCAAATTATTGAGTAAAGTACAACTTTCAAATAAATGTGATGACCATTAAAAATAATGTATATGTTATAAAGTGGATCATTTACTAAGATTGCAAATAAAAATTGAAGTTATGCATGTTCAATACACATAACCCTTTACTGGATACAATGGGCAGTTGTATTTACCACAATAACTTAGGCATTACTGATGCCTTGCCATGCACCACCAACATGAACATTTCATGAGCCAAATGTGTTAACTGACAGGAAGAGAAGGCCCAAAACTCTACTTAATAGTAAGACAATTATATAAGCAGTTGTTATTAGCAGCAGAACCACCAGCTTGCTGTTACTTATCCTACCACGCCAAAGGCAGTGCTGCATGCAGTTAGTAAAACACATGTAAATATATACAAAAAGACAAACTATTACCTTTCAGCTAATAACAAATGATAAGAACTCTTGGAATTCTACAGAGACACATCATAACTGATTTAACAGGAAATGGTTTTCACCCTTGCAATAATCTCATCTCAATGTGTCTGCTATCCACCACATACATGAAAATTAACCTGCCAGAGACAACTCAGACTGGAAGAAGCAAAGACAATGTAGCTGGAGCATCACAGCATCCAGGGTGAGTCTAAATACTGTAACTCAATATTCCAAGGATGTGACATCAGGACTTTCTCATAGGACATCAACTCAAGGTTTACAAATCAAACTTCACTGGAGAGAGAGAGAGAGAGAGAGAGAGAGAGAGAGAGAGAGAGAGAGAGAGAGAGAGAGAGAGAGAGAGAGAGAGAGAGAGAGAGAGAGAGAATCAGAATAAGTAGCACATTGCCAGTGCACCTTTGGGTACATAGACTTTTGTACTAATGCCTGTTTAAATAAAAAAATGAGAGAGAGAGAGAGAGAGAGAGAGAGAGAGAGAGAGAGAGAGAGAGAGAGAGAGAGAGAGAGAGAGAGAGAGAGAGAGAGAGAGAGATGAAGTTCACTGTGACATGATACTTGCCACTTGACACGAGCATTAGACATTTCCCTACATCAAGCCTATTACTTTAACACACCTACATCCCTGAACAGAAATTGTCTTTCAAGCCAGTTGAGGTTTCAGCAGCAAATAAAAAACAATGAGATGATGTATGATATGCTATATGGATGACACTCTTGGAACAAAATTCTGAGACACGAATGCCTCTGCCACACACACACACACACACACACACACACACACACTCACTCACTCTCTCTCTCTGTGTGTGTGTGTGTGTGTGTGTGTGTGTGTGTGTGTGTAATAACTAATGTTTACACTACAATATCTTTCTTCAGAATGCACTGTGTATGTACAAAATCTGCAGGTGTACACACACACACACACATTCTTTTCCTTTCTTTTTACTATGTGAATGCTTACGGAATCTAAGGTGTAGGAAAAAATCAATAATAAAAAAGTCAAAACCTGGATGAAGGTTGAGAAGGACAAGAGAAAACTCAAGGTGTGCACACACTACTACAGAGTGCTGTCTGCAAACACCACACCATTGATGAACAGGGCTAACACAAGCAAGCATGTATGAAGCCTTTCCAAAGGATGACAATGATGATTTACCATTAGATAAGTGACTGAGAAATTCCCTTAATATTGTAAACGTATACATCCACACATGCACAGTGGCATCCAAGAAAATGCTGAAAACAAGTTAATCCAAAGCAAGGAAAACATTAACTCAAATAAATGCAATAACTGTCATGATACACTCACCTTATACTCACACTCACACATCTCCTCACATCTTACGTTATTTCTCCTCCCGTTTCCTAAGAATTCTTCATTTTGTGCATCACCATTACACACATGCATATACAGTCACATACACAGGTAAACATTCAGTGTGCTTTGTTTATCATATCTTTGAACTATACTTCACCCATTCCACATTGAAGCTTGCCAGTGTGTGTGTGTGTGTGTGTGTGTGTGTGTGTGTGTGTGTGTGTGTGTGTGTGTGTGAGAGAGAGAGAGAGAGAGAGAGAGAGAGAGAGAGAGAGAGAGAGAGAGAGAGAGAGAGAGAGAGAGAGAGAGAGAGAGAGAGAGAGAGAGAGAGAGAGAGAGAGTGTGTCATGCATGCATACCACACAGAATAAGAACTTAGGTAAAACCTTTAGCAATAAAATCAAAATGCTGCAAAAGATGACAAGCTAAAACTTTGGTTCAGCAGTGATATGGTAATGCTGCTAAGGTGAGGAAATTCAGACAGCAGGAACGGCAGTGAAGAACAATCATGAGCAACCAAAAAACAGCTAAATAGATGAAGAACTGCATGAATTATGAAATGGAAAATAATATAACCGTCACAAAATCTATAGATGGGAGAGAGAGAGAAAAAAAAAAAAAAAAAAAAAAAAAAAGCAACATAACCTGATTAATCCCTAACACATAAAGAAAAGTTTTTCAATACAGAAACCAACATTTATGATTATAATTTTTCCCAAACCACTTCAATAACTAGAATCAAGAGGTACATGTTCTTTTCTTTATGGGAGTTCCATGGACATCAATATAGCAGAAAATACGACATCCACACACCAAGTAAATGTTAGAGATCAAAACAACACCACTGCAACAATAACAACCATCAAACAATGCTCACCAGCCTGAATTCCTAACACATAGAGGAGAGAGAGAGAGAGAGAGAGAGAGAGAGAGAGAGAGAGAGAGAGAGAGAGAGAGAGAGAGAGAGAGAGAGAGAGAGAGAGAGCCACATAAGACGTAATAACACCCATAACTGGCCTTTTTCACCCATAATGTCAACAAGATTGATAATTCATAAATAAGTCCATCAGTGATGAGTTATAACAGAGCTAGTCCTTATCCTCTACCAAGTGTTACAGATGAATTGAGGCATTAGTGAGTATCATCAATCAACTATAACGTGCAGCAAGAGCAAGATAAATTCATCAGGTAAGAAAGTCGCTTCTGAAGACTGCTTTGGTAAACAGCTTGGCAATGCACTGCTCCATAACAGAGACTTTCTTCCCTGATTCAAGTTAGTTCACACCAAGAGAAATGAGAGAGAGAGAGAGAGAGAGAGAGAGAGAGAGAGAGAGAGAGAGAGAGAGAGAGAGAGAGAAACACACTAAACCCCTAAGCAGTCAAACACTACTTAATCAGCTATTTAAAAACTAAGCATCACCATGAGAGAGGTTGGAGGGGATGGGACCCCAATACCTACCAAAGAGATATCCTCTTCAGGATGTATGATACGGGAATTTGCCGACACTGTGGTGATGAGAGCCGGCTTCTTGGCCTCTCCTTTGTCAGGTAGTCCACTTGGAGTGTTAGAGGCCTGAGTGCTTGGGGTGGACTGGCCATTGGCTTGACTATATGCGGGAAATGCTGGCTTGACAGGACCAATTTGACTATTGCCAGCCGTCGTTTGCTGCTTAAAGAAAAGATATCACTGTTGTTAAGATCTCTACATAAACCTCATCTATTTTGACTCACCCTGGTCAGTCCAGTATTATGTTGAACACTGTACAATTTGTAAGGGGAAAACAACTGGAAAAAAAAGTTGTCTGAAGAAAGTATTCACCACACTAAATGCAAGCCAAGTGTAGAAAGTGTGAAGACTGAAGCACACCATCTCACCTGGACGGCCGAGGGGAAGAGTGGTTTGTTGGGGGGCTGGGAGGTGTTAGGGGGTGTGGTTCCTGGGGGAGCTCCTGGAGGAGGCATGGGACCCAAATGGCCCATAGGGCCTGCCATCATGCCATGTCCACCCATGTATGGGGGCATGTGACCCATAGGTCCCATTGGACCCATCATTGGCATCATGGGGCCATTAGGTCCCATCATTGGTCCCATGGGTCCTGGGGGCCCTTGGGAAGGCACTGCTGGAGGGGGTGGATTGGATTGGCCTGGCAAACTGGACTGGGAGTCTTCATCATCCTCCTCTTCTTGTCGCCGGCTACTATTGCCCATCCGACCAGCACGCTGCCTCTCATGCTCCTTGAGGTCCTCCTCAGGGATGCCCTCCATGCCATAGATTTCTATTTCAATATTATTTCGGTTGGGCAGAGCATTGGGTACTTTGTCTATGGTTTCCTTGTGCACCTGGGAAGAGAAGAATACAATACATTCTGATGAATGACAGTCTAATCTCAAATCCAAAATGACCGTCCCTATGCTGCAAAGTTAGAGTGACATGCTGCAGCCTAAACATACAATGATCCCTTTAAACTAACAAAGAGCAAACTATTATGAATATCTATACTTCATACTGCCACATACTTTCAAAAAAACATCCATTTCCTGCACTTTAGCAAATTTCGTACATCAATATGTATACAAAACATTTTCACTTCACCATCACATTGTGTAGGTTAAAAGAGTGATGGTGAAAATTCACAATGAATGCCCTTTCAGTAACTTCCAAGCTAAGACAATGGTAGAAAATAGGGCATTCTGGGCCAAACAACAGCCAATCACCACATACCTGCATACAGTGGATGGATAAGCCTGGACCAGTGTATAGCTTCTTATGACATATATGACACTTGAAGTGCTTTGCCTTCTGGTGCTGTATTAAAATCTTCTCATCATCAAATTCACGGTTGCAATACCTGGCGGGGAGAAAGTAATGTATATCGTAATCAGAGGGGCTGAGAATTGATAATAAATATGTTTAAGAAAGTAACTAGTAATGAATTTCACTAATACCATGTTCATGAAGTGCAGAAATGAGAGAGAGAGAGAGAGAGAGAGAGAGAGAGAGAGAGAGAGAGAGAGAGAGAGAGAGAGAGAGAGAGAGAGAGAGAGAGAAATATCCAGCTACCAAAATTGCATGTATTAGACAGCGACAACATGACTGTGTTGTAATTAGTAGGTACAATTATTACATAAATATGTGGTCATGTCAACTGCCTTCACTACTTTATGCCATGATATCATGTCACATTCACACTGATACAATTTGAAAATATAACATTAATATTACATTGTTTTTTACGTCAAAATTTTACAAACTCATAATGTTATAGTCAGGCCTGGCCCGAGAGTTTTTGATGCCCTAGGCGAAGCTGAAAAATTATGCCCCTTGGGCTCTCTCCTTAAAAGTTCACCCAGGGCCAGTGGCTCGGGGACAATAATTTTTGGTTCAAATTTGTATCAATTATATTTGAGGGTAACAAAAAAGCCATTTTATAGGCAAAATATTTGTTCAAACATGGCAGTTGATGGGAGGTCATGGCAGCTGACGCAACTTGAAGGGAATCTTCGTCCAAGACAGCCTATATTTGGTTTGATTAGGTTAGGTTAGGTTGGGTTCCCGTAGGATATCAGCTGTGTTGGTGGGGAGTGGTGGCGCGATATTTGAAATAGTGTTTCTACCAGAGCATTCCATCAGTGTTTTCTCTCTGCTGGGGTTACCTTATCTCACCCTGTCCCTACTGAATTGAAAAATAAGAAAATAGGGGAAACTTGGCAAAATGCTTCTGCAAATTAACCAATTAGTTACTGGTCTGACGCCTGACGGTTAATGATTAACCATGCTTATTAAAGTACCAAAATAGGAATCACTGCTTGATGTCCCTCTCAGCCTGATGCCCTAGGCGACCGCCTAGGTTTGCCTAATGGTAGGGCCAGCCCTGGTTATAGTGACGTCAAAATCCACCATAACCCAAATTTGACCAAAATACATTGTGTTTCCTGAGAGAGAGAGAGAGAGAGAGAGAGAGAGAGAGAGAGAGAGAGAGAGAGAGAGAGAGAGAGAGAGAGAGAGATACACACAAACTTCAAGAGGTAAATAACTTGGATTAGCCTAGATCAGCCATGCGTTAGTGGATGCCGAATCTCAAAGGTCAGGTAAGGTATAGAGGTAACTCTTTAATGTGAATTACAAAGAAAAACTGCCACCACACTTCCTGTGCCCTATAACATAAGCTGTCTGACATTGTTTTCCTTTAATTTCAGATGACTGCCATTTTTCACAAGCCCTTCCTTACATGTCAAACTGCATACCATTTCAACATTTTATACCAAAGCTAGTTTACACAAATTCATTAAAAAAATATGACAAACACACACACACATAAGATTAAAAGAACAAAAGGCAATATCTATAAAAAAACAGATAGTTAAGATTACTTTATCATTATTTTTTCCTATTTTAAGACTCCATCTTTATCTCCAGTTCCAACCACCACCATCATAATTTGGCTGCTGTTTATTTACCTAATCTTTCCGACCTACGCTTCCCCCAGGCTTACAATGCACATTAACCCCTTCAGTACCATAAGGCGTTTCCATATCCATTCTGGTAACTTTGATGATTTTATACAGCTTCACAAACTCATCTGGGGGACTAAAATTGTGAAAACAGCGGCCATTAAATTTCTGAGCTCCATACATCCATCCTGTCATAAAAATGGTCCAATCGTACACAAATCTCAAGGTGAAAATATGTCCCAGTACAGAAGGGGTTAAAACAACGCTGCAGACCAATTACATAAAATAGAACACCCTTGCAGTCCCAGTGACCTCCCTCCCCCTTCCCCGGCCGATCCCCTACACTCGGCCACTGGGTCACCCGGGGTACGCACCCACCCACCCCGCCCATGCGGCTTCACCACATCACCCCCATGACCTAATGAGACCCGGGCAGACCACGGCACCAGAATATTGCCTTAAAACCTAAAATCAATTCATGTAGCATCGATCGGTGGAGGTCTTGGCTCCTCCCGACGAGCCCCACTACAAAATGAGGCACCCCGGGGCACTACGGCTCCTCCCGCCACCCCTGCCCACCTCACAGCGACCTAGGCCTCATCAATACCACTCACCAACACCACGGCTTGGTCTGCTTCTTCTTTTTCCGCCCCATTTTGTGTACGTTTTATCACAGAGAATCCCACAACACAATATGGCAGCTGCGTCGTCCTTCCTCACACACACTCTGCTCGGCAGCCTGAAGGCAACAGGGGGCAGCACCAGCCTCGCGCCAAATTCAAGGCTGCCTCTGAGTACCCTCTTGCTCCTGCGGTTTGTTGTCTTTTAGTTTTCATTGAAGTTTGTGATGCCCCCTTTATCTCAAACTGTAATGCTCTCTTTCTCTCTCTACCTCGCTTAATCCACGGTATTAGTTCGTTTATCCACTGTGTAATCCAAAAGGCCAAGTTTTTTGTCAACAATTTTTATTGTTGGATCTTCACAAATACAAATGAGGACCTGTTTAAGAAGTCACAAACAGATGGAACTAAAACAATTATTCGTGTACATATAATGAACAATATTGTTCGTCAGACAAAAAAACTTTTGGCTGGAGTTTACCTTAAAAAACTAATTACATATTTTGAAGAATGACAGATCAAGATTAACAAAGGTCACAGAGCTTATATACAATCATGTCTTACTTTCTACTCTTTCATTCAAATTCTTTCATACAAATTGCCATCACATTATCAAAACTTTTTTTTTCTAAACAAGAACCAATTAATATGAAAAGATCCCAATAAGGTCAAGGTATAACCTGAATACTGACATTGTGTTGAGTCTCATGTCAAGGTCATCATATTACTGATACTGAAGTTTATTTCTTTGGGGAATCATCAGTGCCCAATACTGATGGGGTCATCACTCATTGCAAGTGAAGTTCTATCATAGGTGCAAAATTATACAATATCAATTATATTCAGTGCACAAGCTAGAAACTAAAATCCATTCTCCAATGGTATGTAATTACTGATGAAATTACCACTAAGTATAAGGAGAGCTCTAGCTCATAATCTAAGGAAAGTACCTAACGCAACATAGCTTCAAGTGAGGTTTCTGTATTTTTATTTATTTTTTTTATTTATACCATGTGGGCTTTTCACGGGAGTTTATGGGCTAAAGGAGATACTTTTTTGGGGTACCTCCTATCTCAAAGCCCACCCGAGTGAGGAAGCCCAACCTACACTCGGACCGTGGACAGGATTTGAACCCATGCGCTTGGAGACCCCTCGGACCCCAAAGCAAGCATGGTTTCCCTGTCAGTCCTCGTCACTTCATCTTATAAATAAAATGAGGCTTTAATCATGTTTTATATGATTTTAAAACAAGTGAATGTTTTATGACTAACATTAGACTAATAAACTAAATCTAGGAAAATTTATGGCTTCTATTAAGATAAGCCCATATAAAACCCACACCCTATGTCCCTCGTCCCCTTTCAGCAAGGCAATTATGATTGGTGCATTGGTGCATGCATAAAGTTCACTACCATAGATTCTTATCTGCAAGATGTCTAACTTAATTTAAAGTTGAATGACATTTCTGAACTCTGAAAATGTACCTTCCCTTCATGAACACTACATATTCACATTTGCCATGAGATTTGCCAGTTTTTCCTCAATGTCCTTCTTCAAGAAAATCTTTACCTCCTCTTGGTTCGTTAGCTTTTCATTGGAATCTGCCTTCATATTTTCCAGCTTTTTTATTTCAATGAGCTTCTTCTCTAGTTTTCGCTTCTCCTTAATGAAGTTTGTCATCTTTGTCATGTCTTTTGGTCCCTGTAGAGAAAATGTTATTTGATATTTTGAGCACGAACTTTAAGATGTCAATAATAAAGATAGTCTAATTATTACTTAGTTATGACTAACACAAACATCAAAAGGAACTGAAAAACAAGGATTAAACAACAGCATTTCACACCTGATACTTGTCATTATCATTGGGCACTTTCAGGGTAGAAGTGAAGGCTGTGGCTGTATCAGAACTCAAGTCTTTCTGATTTGTTTGGCCAATTATTCTGGTGGATTCAAGCCTTAATCTATCTGTAAGAGAAACAAATATTAATAAGGGATGATAAAGCACTACAGAGGCAAGGAAGAAAAATATTCAAAAGTATATACTAAGCTCACAACTGACAGCACCTGGGTTTGAGTCCCAAGCATGTTGAGGCAAATAGCTGAGCCTCTTAATATTTAGCCCCTGTTCACCTAGCAATAAGTAGGTACAGGATGCAGCCCAAGGGGGATTGTGGTTTCACTGCCACTGTACAAGTATGTGGTGTGTGAATGGTATCAGTCTCATTTGAAGATTGGTCAGTATGAGCTCTCAGCTCTTTCTGTAGGAGAATGGCTAGCTGGGTGACCAAAAGATGACAGAAGACTATATAAAAATCAATTTTATCTATGAATCAGGCTAATATTGCCCTTAAAGACAATTGAGAGATGCTGCCTACATCAAAAATGGATAATTCCTGCTCCTTTAAACACAGATGGGGTACAGTCTTCTTGTTCTAAAATCTTAATATTCTTTTACATGACACAGGGAATAGTAACAAGATAAATGAATGATTGAATGTTGACATGAATCTGAATGGAAATACTGTCAAGACTTTTGATAATTTATTTAGTAACTTTAATACATTAGTCAAAAGAGAATGGTATGGGGCATGCAGCTTATTCAAACCTGTATATTTGTCTTTTAACTATAATATCAAATAATTCATCAGCTAGAAGTCAGAGATAAATAAATGAAATGAAGTGATATAGCTTCTAGATTTGATTAACGGGAAACATACTATCATAAAGAAATGCACAAATCCTCAGTAAAGATGCAATTTGCATAAAAATAACCTTCATTCACTATATACCTTGAGACTTTTGAATGGCCCCACTACTTGCAGATGGACGAGTTATTTCTGGTGCAGAGGTGTTAGTGTCACTCTGAGAGTCACCACCTACCCTGTGGAGGAGGAAAAGTTTACTTTATATCTTCACACTGGCAGCTAAACATGTGATTCAGTACTATTCATTATATAGATAGAATAAGTGCAGATATGTTAAAGCATGGAAGTGAAGTAATAGTAGAGAGACTTTTAAATATATGAACTGGAATGGAGGCATAAAGAACTACAAGAAGGAAAGTAATTGTTGTATCCCTATATGAAAATAAAGGCTGTCACAACATAGGTTATCTAGAGACAAGTTTACTTGTGTACCAAAAAAAAGTCTATGGAAGAATCTTGAGCGAGAATGATGAAAGAGGCTGAAGTGAAAGTCAGTGAGGTATACCAATGAGTCAGGAAAGGAAAAGGTTGCCAAATAGATGTAAAGTTGTCTGCAGCATTCACAAATCTAGAAAAGGCATATGGCAACTATTTTCTTTAAGTAAGCAATTAACAATATTTGAGAGCGAAGAATTATATTGGTAATAATCCTTCCAGTAATTTCACAGAAGTAGCACAACATTTTATAGGTTGATACTAACAATCCATTCTTGAGGCGATTCACTCGTTGAATTTCATTCAGTCTCCAAGCCTTGCGGGCACTCTTACTCATTCCAGCTGGTGTTCTCCTGGAAGTGATAACACACATCATACATTTACACACTTATTGGAAAAGAACTTAATATTTCTTTGTCTGTGATCGAAATCTACAACAATGTAAAAAATGAAGCCCCTAGTGTAAAGGGATAGTCTCATGGACATCACTACTAAGACAGCACAGGTGGCCTCAAATTTCCACAGCAAGGCCTAAGAGTATATAATGATTTATCCCTGATCTTTTATATACCAGACTATTCCTTATCCTATACATACTCAAATCATCAGACCACAGCAGATACAGGCTATTACCTCCTATAAAGTGAAATGAACCCTAACTGGCTCCATACACCACACCCTTCCGATCCACTTGCTGAGACCATGTCATTTTCATGTACTCAACACTGTGCCTCAACATTCACCTCTTATCACACACAATAGTTCTTGCATGCTGTACCATCATTACTCTCTCATTCATTTAATTCACTTCAAGCACTGCCTTCCTCTTAACCTTTCACCATGAACATCTGACCTCATTCACTTCACCAAATTTTCTCTCTTCCATTCACTCCACATGTTCAAACCATCTTCAACACTCACTCCTCTGCCTGTCCCACCAACTCTCTCTAAACACTTTCTTCTTACCTCCTCATTTCTTATTCTGTCCCTTCATGTTATTCCGAACATACTCCACCAGGCTACTTCATAAAAATGCCTTTAATATTTTCCATTCTTAGAAAAGTATCAGATTACATGCAACATAATATTATTATTTCCTAAGAACATATATATGATAAAACTCAAAGGAACAAAAAAGCAGATTTTCATACCTAACAAATTCTTTGTAAAGGCTTTGCTCTTCAGGTGAGTATGATGACTGCACACATTCTGTCTCCCAGTCCTCAGCAATGGCAGTTGTATTCTGCACTAAAACAGACTCAGGCTTCACCTCGGGGGCATTGCTTGTCACACTTGGTTCTGCAGAACATAAAGATCAATATTATCATCCCTTTTACATAAAAAAACCCTATTTTGTTTTAAGTATCAGGGAATTTCAAAGCTGTCCTATCATGAGACATGGTTTCCTGTTACAAACTTGTTAAATACATTAATTGTATCATAGCACTTCCACTGCTACCTGTGATACATTAAAAGGAAAGAAAGAACCAGACTCACTGAAATAGAGTTCTCGCTCGACCAATCCTCTGCTGTCACACTCCAGCAAGTGTGCTTGATACTGATGGCTTGGCACCACATGCACTGCATTGAAGAGGCAAACTTTCATATCTGCATTGGGGAAGTTCTGAAAAGGCAGGACACAGAGAGGGAAGTTAGTAATACAATTTAGAATTTCTCAATCTTTCATGACCAACAAAAGAGTGACTCCACTTCATCTTGATATATCTACTTGTTGCTAGGTTGAAGCAAGCCAGTACAGTACTTATTTAGCAGTGCCTGTATATTACTATGCTGTGGCTGGATGTTCAAAACACTCATGATCATAAAGTATAAAGGTGTGCCACTCTCAATCCTGAGTGTGGATGTAGGACTGGTAGCATCACCCTTCCTAGATTCTATTGTATGATCATCATGCAACATATATTACTTATGTTAGAAGAAATAATGTAATAAATAAATAAATAAATAAATAAATATAAATATATATATATATATATATATATATATATATATATATATATATATATATATATATATATATATATATATATATATATATATATATATATATATATATATATATATATATATATATATATATATATATATATATATATATATATATATATATATATATATATATATATATATATATATATATATATATATATATATATATATATATATATATATATATATATATATATATATATATATATATATATATATATATATATATATATATATATATATATATATATATATATATATATATATATATATATATATATATATATATATATATATATATATATATATATATATATATATATATATATATATATATATATATATATATATATATATATATATATATATATATATATATATATATATATATATATATATATATATATATATATATATATATATATATATATATATATATATATATATATATATATATATATATATATATATATATATATATATATATATATATATATATATATATGATCCTAAATTTCACAGCTTTAAAAAAAAGTTTCAGATACAAATATTGAAATATTTTCCGATTTACTTCAAGTACAATACTAAATTTAGACTTGAAAGGATTATTTTAATCAAAATCTTCCATAGCTTTCTTCTATGGGCAGTTCAATGGTCCTGTAATGCTGCACTACCTTCTTGCATTTGACGATGTGCTTTGCCAGGCGGTGAGGGATGATCTGATGGCTGCTGTTATAAGGGCATGGCACCAGCTTCTCTATTTGGCGGTAGTCCATTGTGGTGATTTCTTTTTGTCTTTGGTAATAAAAAAGGAAAAAAAAAAAAATGAAAATAAATAACAAAAATAAAGAAATAAATCTCTAAGCACACACACACACTAAATCTATACAAGGATAATGGTAAACTGATAAAGCAAATGAGAGAGAGAGAGAGAGAGAGAGAGAGAGAGAGAGAGAGAGAGAGAGAGAGAGGAAGCTTCTGGAGTACGACCATGCTAAAATATATAGCATCCTAAACCCACATGGAGCATGTTTACAGCATCCTTAACCCAAACAAAACTATGGACAACTCAGCAGCCTTCGCCAATATACAGGCAACTACCACAGACACCACAACTGACAGACACTAACCCAGGAACTGATGAGAGAACTAAAGCAAAGGATGCCAAAGCTCAGATACATCAGCTGGTCCATCTAGATGGCTTTACTACACATTTTATAAAGACCTGCCAAAAAAAAAAAAAAAAGAAGTTGCTTTACCTCTAGCATTAATAACAAATAAGTCCCTTGCTGTGAGTAGTATTTCCCTAATATCCTGGGCATTCCACGACACTGCATAGGATATACAGGGACCTGCTGACTTCTCATACAAGCCACCATTACGGGTAAGTGTTCCAAGCCTGCTTAATGACACTGATATGTATACCAACACTGCCAAATCACCGGTACTCAATATACATACTCACACTGCCAAACAACTGGTAATCTCAACAGACTCCTGCCCTCTGTCTCCCCCGCTGACCGGTGCCTTAAGCTTCCGTGTATATCCTTCCTCGGCTACCGTCTGGCGTGGCGCTAGGCGAGGTGCGCGTCACGTCTGCGTTGAATGAGTTTCGAACCTTCACACATTGGTGATACCCTGATTCGTTGAGGTAAAATTATTCCCATGTATATTTACGCTGCAGTGTCAAGATGTAAAGAAATATAGCATGAACTATTAGATAATTTTATTTGTCGTTACTATCCTTACTGCAGCACCACGTGTGACCGTGTGTCTTAAATATTATTATTGTTCTTCAATGTTACCATACTTTACGCCAACTCCAGTTAGATTATAAACTGCAATCTCACACACATACATAAATAATCATGCACACATGTGAACTCATGGTGTAAACATTTATATAGTATGAGAAAGAAGATGGTGCAAGTGAAGGATCGCTAATCGCCATATTGCTGGGTTGCAGTGGTCGTGGAATCCTTGAACATACAACCTTTAGACACAGAATCCACACCGATCCTTCACCAGCAAGGTTTGTTCATGCCCTCCTTCCGCAGTAAATCTCTCATAAATTGTTCAGCAGTGTTAACAATAAATAACATCTGTAGTTTCAAAAGTATGAGTCCATAACTGAGTGACTCCCGCAAGGTAGACGAAAACAAAACCTATTTGTTCCAATTTTGTTGAACGACATATGTGGTCTTACCCTTCAGACTTTAACTTTCTTACTTGTCTTACCTTCAGTAACCAACCCCTGCCTCACCTATAATGTGTTGACCCGAACACACACACACACACACACACACACACACTCTCTCTCTCTCTCTCTCTCTCTCTCCAATAACACATCACAAGATAAATCTGTCAAAAACATCCTTCCTAAATGTTTCGGTGTCTTATCTCAAGTCAATTACGTTTCAAAGTCACGATGATTAGCGTTTTTAAGGGTGTGAACATAATTGTAGTGATGCATGCATAGTTTAACAATAGTTTAGCATCAGACGGGGGGAAATAGAGAGAGAAAACAGCTATATCGCCATTTCTAAATGTAGCCTATGAAAACAGTCAGAGAGCGAGGTGTTAAGAATACAGAGAGTATAGGCTACATATTTAAAAACCGTCCTCCATGCGCACTGGGACTGGGGTCTAACATACACACAGTACAGTCTATCTGTGTTCCCACCTGCCACAAAATGCTCGCAGATCCACGGACAGGGTGAGGACGTGAGATATGGTAGCCTCCTTGCCCGACAGATAAGACTAAATGCAGACGATGTATGAAAAACCCTCATCGATAAACTATCTGGTCGTAGTGATCTGATAGTGTGCAGATGTTAAGGACTGATAAACTCGTGTTGGTTATAATTATACGGTCAAGAACAAGTCAAACAACGGCTCGTACTCTGAAACGCTTTACTGTCTCACCATCACCACTTTTCCAAAGGCTCTAGTTAAAGATACTCGTGTTTTCAGGGATATTTTTACGTTTCTGGTGATGGATTGGCAAGATTTCTAGTTTATTATAAGGAGAAACTGTCTTGAAAACCCGGCTATAGTTGTCTCTGTGGCCTTGGTGGTGAGAGAGCAAGGGATTCTGAATACGGGCGAACGTCCTACCATCATTTCTTGTGGTTTCAGTGTCTCCTTTCAATATCAAGTCCTCTGATCGGTTGACCTGGCATCTGATGTACTATTCCAAGACTTATGAATAAAGGAAAACGCAAAGTACATCATACAGAGGTGAATACGAAAGTTTTCTCGCGGCTTTTAATCCCTTCAATACTGAGAAGCATTTTTAATATGATTTTTGGGTAAGATGAAACAATTCTATTTGCATTAGTAAGAGTCTATGGACGTCTTTATTAATGTAATCTTAACCTAAGTTTCTGAAGCTATAAAATCGCTAACTCGTCATGGCACTGAAAGGGTTAAGCAAGACTATTTATCGATGTCCTTTTTTTCTATCACTATTGATCTTATAAGGATAATTAACTTTTATGACAGAGGTTATTATACAGAGTTTGGGGCAGTAGGGTTATACATTCAGCACACCGTTCCGATATGCTTCAGTTATTAAATCCGTCACACGAGTTGTCATCTCAGGGTTTTTCATAGATGACAGCTCTTCGAAGTAAAATTTCCAGTCTTTCTTTATGCTCAAGTATCCCATCTTAACCAGTAACGAATTTGGCAAGGACATCATCGCCTTGGCAGACTTCACTTTCAGCCAGGAGATGAAGCCCGTGCTGAGGCTGCCTTGGCTTAATTTTTTCCCGGACGCTGAAAGTGTCACCATGTTGACAAGGATACCCATAACCAAACCTATCACGGCTAACTTCTGGTATTCCTGCAGGAAGTCCTCGAATCTCCAGTGTAGCAAGGGTGCACCCATGTTGGCGGCAGCGGAGGTGAAGGTGTCGTAATAAAGCTTCTGCACGTCCCTCAGGTGGTCCCGTCTTAGATCCTGGTGCGTGGATGTGTGGATGACGTAAAGAAGGTCTATAATGGGGTTTCGCCACCCAACGTTCCCCCAGTCGATCATTGCGAAATCTTCCACGACGCCTTCTTCGTCATATTTAAACATGAAGTTGTTGGTCCAGTAGTCCCCATGGCACAAACATACGATTGATTCCTTCCCGGTGACAGTTAGAATGTCTACTATTTTACTGACAAGTTTATCTTTGTTGGAGGTGAGGGTCTTTAGCACACCTGGGAACTCCTCCTCCCGATCCTTTAAAAAGTTCTCCATAATACCCTCTAAGATCACCCGAACAAACGTTCCAATCAAACTGTTCATGAGTGGAGGTGTTACGAAGCGTGGGTATTTAGCCAGGAAATTGTGGTTGCGGTTGAAGGCGTAGGAGACAGCGTGGAGATGGGCCAAGTGCCGTACTGCTGTCTCGAGCTGCAAAACACTCAAACCACGTCGTTTATCCCCGACTTTGAACCTGTGGAAGAGGCAAACATGTAAAGAGTACGTGGGTGTAATATTAGCAGGCGTGGCTGTCTGTATAGTTTTAGTATTGCAAGAAATGTCTTTGTATGTATCGTTAGTTTGTGCTGTCATGGCAGTATACAGTGCATGCTGACATTGCTGGCTAGAGGACTCTGTTCATGTTCCCATCCACTCCAGTACTGAAGACAGCACGTGCAACACATACCTGGCCTCCGTGAAGTCCTGCATCATCAATAAGTATTCGCTACCTTCGCACACGCCGTACACGTAGTCAGGCGCGTTAATGTGATACTTGCCACCACCTCGCTCTTCCTGGAAAGCGTTTAAGGTTGGCACGACTTCGGAAAGAGTAATTAACTCCCTCTGCGGTGCCCCGAACTCTTTTGCTACTGTATGCTCGAACTCGCTGCCGGTGAGAAACTTGGCAATGAAGCTGTAGTGGGCGGGCGAAGGTGTGCCTCCCGCTGGCGTCACCTGGCCCTCAGCCACGATCCTCATCACGTCGCTACTGAAGTTTTCACCCTTCGGACAGCCTGAAGCAAACATTTCTTTGAACACACACACACACACACGCACACACACACACCGCATAGTGTAGTGGTTAGCACGCTCGGCTCACAACCGAGAGGGTCCGGGTTCGAGTCCCGGGAAGCGGCGAGGCAAATAAGCAAGCCTCTTAATGTGTAGTCCCTGTTCACCTATTAGCAAGTAGGCACGGGATGTAACTCGAGGGGTTGTGGCCTCGCTTTCTCGGTGTGTGGAGTGTGTTGTGGTCTCAATCCTACCCGAAGATCGGTCTATGAGCTTTGAGCTCGATCCGTAATGGTGAGGGCTGGCAGCAGACGACCGAGGTGCTTTATTTTCCTGATGAATAATCAACATTAGAGGGGGAGAGGTTTGGGTACGGAATTGAGCTGAGCTGTAATGATGGTATACAAACTGCTGATTACCGACCTGGATTGACCTCGAAGGAGTTCACCTTCACAGTTGACCTGGGCCTAGTTTTGGACTCATACTGACACAAGACAGCTTCCAGCCACTCCTTGGTGACCTCAGATGCTGTCCTGGGGTTCTTCGAGGTCTTGGAGGACTCCATGGTCTGAAAAGAAAATCCACAACTTTCCTCAGCCTTTATAGTTGCCGTTCACCTTCGTGTCAATTCCAAATACTCAAAATTACATATAGTAATTTCGTAATTACAAATATAACGGTATCGAAAACTGATGAATGGTAGTAATCACTAACAAAAAAACACGCTGTTGTTTTCTTTAGATCTATCACTGTGCACCGCCGAAGAGGTGATATGAGATAGTGTGTAGGGCGGGACTGGGAAGAGCAAAGTGATGAGAATATGAAGGTCGCGTCAGATAGAGGCTGCCATACTCTGCAACCCATTCAAGTATGGGCGCCAAGTGTTGTGAGGCTGCGGCCTAAGAGAAGGTTGACCACAGGGTTACATGAGATTCGGCCAGAGGAAGAGAACTATGAAGTGTGATCACATTAGATTAGTGGGAACGCCACTGTTCCAGCCCATGCACTCACTATACCATTCTGCTCCTATGGAAGGTTTATGCAGTAGGATAAAGAAGCAGTGCTGTCGTAAGGACATTCTTTGTAAGACAAGGTATTTTCACCTTTTGCTGTGAAGGAAGAAATAAAATAAGATGCTGCTCAATGAGCAGCTTCAGGACACAACGCTTTGGTAACACCTTTCAGTACTGAATCTACTGATAGCACTGTAATGCTTATCAACAGTACCTTACGAGTTACAACGCACGATGACACAGTATTATGGTGGCGGTGACACAACTTAAGCCTCCTTGGCGCGCCGTGATGGGCTTTGGCGCGACCTTCGGCACTCTTGGTCTTCCTCTCCGCTCTTACTGGTGTACTGGGGGTTCGCGGTGCAATCTGGCATTTTATATCATAAGTGTTGATATCTGTAGCTTTGTACAGCGCCGTGTTTACCAATTTAAGTTTTCACTTAGGCAACACCTCACTAGTTACACCTGTTCCAGCTTATAAGTTATAACTGCGAGTCATGTTGATTGCTAATGCTGATAATGATAATTTCTACTTACACTATGTACACATACTCAAGCACTCACTCACTCACTCACTCACTCATTCACTCACTTTCAGAACTGCAATTAGAGGTTATCGTATAACAATGAATTATTCCATGATTGACTAACTCTCTCTCTCTCTCTCTCTCTCTCTCTCTCTCTCTCTCTCTCTCTCTCTCTCTCTCTCTCTCTCTCTCTCTCTCTCTCTCACACACACACACACACACACACACACACACACACACACACACACACACACACACACACACACACACAGGTGTATCACGTGACCTAATTAGTATGAGCAAGGTGACCTGCCGCGGAGCGTGTCAGTGGCGTGTTCCCTTTGGTTGAGTATCATGTTAATGGTAAAGAGTGACACACTTTTCCTGCCGCACTATCATGTTATTGCGAACTATTGGAATGTTTCCTCTCCCCTGAGCAGCAGCAGCATCAGCAGCAGCAGCAGCAGCAGCAGCAGCGGCATGTTCCTGCCAAGTTAGCAAACCAATGTAAAAGTTGCTTCATTTTATGCACCGCGGCATGTATCGAGCAGACAGTTGTGTGTTTTCTTGTTTGCAGCGAAATCTAGCCTTGAAATGAAAGGTGCATGTCAGGTTGATTGCGGCATTTTGTGTTGGCAACGTTGCTGCTTCGATTCATGTAGCAATACTTCTCTAATCGCTCACCTCAAACTACTTGTCTCCTAATATATGAAAGGGAAATTCCTAGACACCCAATGGCTTTACAAAACTCAAAGTGAATCTGGGTCTTGTCTCTCAGTGGTGTCTCGTGTTGACATCTTACTACACTCATCATTGTAACTTCATATTTATAGTACAAAAGTTAACAACCATTATTTTATCTCTCATTTCCCTCTTTCATTCTTCCCTCCCTCCATTCTTCCTCCTCCTTCCAGCTTTTTCATTCTTTCTTATCTCTCCTTCATTCTCCTTCCATGTTCCTCTCATTTCCCTCCTCTTTCCTCTTTTCTTTCCTTCCGTCCTCTCTCACCTCTCCTTTCCTCTCTGGTTCCTCCCTCCTCTCCTTGTTTCCTCCCTCCTCCTTCTTACTTACTCTCCAGAAATTGTAACTTAGCGTAAAAGAGGAGGAGGAGGAGTAAGAAGAGGAGGAGGAGGAGAAGGAGGAGGAGGAGGAGGACTAAATTCATGAGGAAGAGAACGGAAGAAAAATCTCAAAGCGTTTCTTAGTATGTGTGTCTTTCCTCCTCCTCCTCCTCCTCCTCCTCCTCCTCTTCCTCCTCCTCCTCATCTCCCTTCTTTCCTTCCCTCTTGCTTTAATTTTGTTATTCCCTTTTTTTCTCTTGCTCTGTCTGTCTGTCTGTCTGTCTGTCTGTCTGTCTGTCTGTCTGTCTGTCTGTCTGTCTGTCTGTCTGTCTGTCTCTCTCTCTCTCTCTCTCTCTCTCTCTCTCTCTCTCTCTCAAATCTCTCTCTCATCTCCTTTCTCCTTCATTCTTGATATTTTTTCCCTCCTCCTCCTCCTCCTCCTCCTCCTCCTCTGGTCATTACTTGGTGGGAAGTAAAGAAGGAGGAAGAAGACTTAAAGTGAGAGGAGAGTGGGATAAGAGAGAGAGAGAGAGAGAGAGAGAGAGAGAGAGAGAGAGAGAGAGAGAGAGAGAGAGCTATCTGAAAAAGAGTCTGCAAAGTAGTAGTTGGTTATCATAAAGCAAATTAAGGTAACACACACACACACACACAGACTGGTTGGTGGGCGGAGTTGAGTTATATACGTGGAAATCAATCATTTAGCTCATTAATTATCAATAACTATCCATTAATGATGTTTCGTGTGCGGGTGTTATGTAATGGGCGGCTTGTGTTGTTGTTGTTGTTAGTGGTGGTGGATGTGTTTGTGTTGTTATAAGTAATTTTTTATTTTCTTCTTCTTCTTCTTCGTGTTACTCATCATTGTCCTCATTTCTCGACTGAACCTCTCTCATTCTCTTCCTCCTCCCACGCTCCTTCATTGACCTCTTTCCTTCCTCCTCCTCCTCGTCCTCGTCCTCTTTTCTCTGTTTTCGTTTTCCATGTTCTAATTTTCTCTTTTCCTCATTTTTTTTCTGGTTTCATATATTACATGTTTTAGTTTTATCGTTCGTGTGTGTGTGTGTTTCACTGTTTGATCTGCTGCAGTCTCTGACGAGACAGCCAGACGTTACCCTACGGAACGAGCTCAGAGCTCATTATTTCCGATCTTCGGATAGGCCTGAGACCAGGCACACACCACACACCGGGACAACAAGGTCACAACTCCTTGATTTACATCCCGTACCTACTCACTGCTAGGTGAACAGGGGCTACATGTGAAATATCTCCACCCGGCCGGGGAATCGAACCCTGGTCCTCTGGCTTGTGAAGCCAGCGCTCTAACCACTGAGCTACCGTGTGTGTGTGTGTGTGTGTGTGTGTGTGTGTGTGTGTGTGTGTGTGTGTGTGTGTTTTCTTTCTATCTCCTTTGTTTATTTTGTTGTTTTGTCTAGGAAATGAGGACAAACAAAAATATACACTAGTTTACATTTCACCCCTACTAAACACACATCGTTTTCTTTTTCCCCTCCTCATTTTCTGTTGTATGCTTCTGTTGTATGTCCTATTTACGTTTTCTCTCACGTTTTCACTTTACCTGGGCTCGTGATGACATTTCTGACGGTAAAGGTGCGAAAAATACTTGCACATTTTCACAAGCTGGTAGAGTTCACGCCGTCACTCCCGCCACATGTGTCCTCATTGGTGGCAAACATATCTAGGGAGAGTGGTCGGTCAGATTGATAAGTAAAGGGGATACTACTGAAGATCACAGGACGAATTAAAGGTACAGATAATGCGGTTTCTTCTTCCTCTTATCCATATTATGTCCAGTTTTCTAATACAAGAGTTAACTAGTACTCTCAATCATTCATTCATCCTTTCTCTGGTAAACTCTGGAACTCCCTGCCTGCTTCTGTATCTCCATCTCTCGAATGCAACAGTTAACCAGTATTCTCAATCATTCATCCCTTTCTCTGGTAAACTCTGGAACTCCCTGCCTGCTTCTGTATCTCCATCTTCTTACGATTTGATTTCTTTTAAAAGGGAGGTTTCAAGACATTTGTCCCTGTCTTTCGGATGAATTCTTTCCAAATTTTTAGGGAACTTGCATTTGAAGTGGGCCGTTTTTTCATTTTTTCGTTGGCCTTTGCTAGTTTCCCTCTTGCATAAAAGATAAATAAAAAAGTAAAAATTTATTCTGTATTCATGGCTGGTACGTCTTTTGTTTTAGTCTCTCTCTCTCTCTCTCTCTCTCTCTCTCTCTCTCTCTCTCTCTCTCTCTCTCTCTCTCTCTCTCTCTCTCTCTCTCTCTCTCTCTCTCTCATGAATGGTACGTCTTTTGTTTTTAGTGTTTTTGTCTCTCTCTCTCTCTTTCTCTCTCTCTCTCTGGTGATCTATATATAGCACGTCCTTTCATCTATTATTCCAGTCATGCCTGTTGTGTTTGCCTTACTATTACTGCTGTTGCTATTGTTACCTCTTGCCATTACCAGTGTTCCCAGCTTCCCTTCCCTCTTATTGGTACACTCTTGAACTCTGCATCTGATTCTGTCTTTCCTGCTGCCGATGACTCTTAAGACACACATATCCTCGTAATTTTTTAAGCTTATATTTTGAGACGCATTTTTTTATTGGGTTTATTTTATTTATTTATCTATTTTTATATCGTGTTGTTGTTGCCCTTGTCAGAATTCATGTAATTTGTATAGTGTTATTTTTTATTGTCGTCTGCATGTCCGTGTTTGTTATGTGCTGATTATCTGTTTTTCTTTGTTTCCAGGCTGTTCTGTGTTGGTGAGTACCCCTTTTCGCCTCTGAGAGAGAGAAGAAGAGGGAGAGAAGTGTGTCATTAACTCTTTCAGTAGTGGGACGCTTTTATTTTTTTTTACCATGAGTTTTGGGCGTGATTAGACGATTTTATTTACGTTATGAACTGTCCATGTAGGTTAGAAGATTACTGGGACACATTTTTACCTTGAGATTTGTGTACGATTCACCCATTTTATTGACATTAGGAACAGTTTATGGAAGTCAGAAGATTAATGGCCAGTCTTCACTATTTCATCCCCCACATAAGTTTCTGAAGC
>NC_059281.1:10904901-10927401 GCF_017591435.1 Portunus trituberculatus
TGGCCATGGAAAACAGTCGTGGTGAGAAAGAAGAGAGTTTTGATGTGTTTTTACAGTTTTAGAGGCAGAGTGACAAGATTTCTACCTTATTAACTGTATAAACACTCTTGAAAACCCGGCAAATCATCTCTGTGGCCTTGGAAAACAGTCGTGGTGAGAGAGCAATGCGTTTCAGAATACGGACCTCAAACCTCCTGCATCCAATTACCCGCTCGTCTCCCTTCCCTGAGTCAATTATTTATATTCAGCGCGAGGTATACAGATGAATCCCTTTAACGAAGTGAGTGAAAGCCAACTCCACCTGTTCCACTTGCTTCGAGTGACACTAACTCTATCTTTTTGACTTTGCTTCGTGAATCAGGCCATTAGGTATTGAGGACGCTTGCAATGGTGACTCGGGGTGTGAGGGATGGGGGGGCAGTGTGACGGGTTGAGCAGGGGAGGGAAGGGGGAGTGTCCTTGGTGATGCGTGAACAGAGCAGTAAATGTGGAGAGAGAGAGAGAGAGAGAGAGAGAGAGAGAGAGAGAGAGAGAGAGAGAGAGAGAGAGAGAGAGGAATGTCCGTTTCCCTTTCAGTTTCTTTGTTCTTCGTCAAATGCTTCTCTCGTTACAGTTTTTGAAGCCCTGTTGTTGTTGTTATTGTTTTGATTTGTTTTTGTACATGCTAAGAAAACCAAGGACAACAACGATACTCTCTCTCTCTCTCTCTCTCTCTCTCTCTCTCTCTCTCTCTCTCTCTCTCTCTCTCTCTCTCTCTCTCTCTCTCTCTCTCTCTCTCTCTCTCTCTCTCTCTCTCTCTCTCTCTCTCTCTCTCTCTCTCAACAGCTTATTGGCTTCAAAGGAACGAAGTAATTTTGTCAGTGGTGATTTTATCGTAGTATTAGTTAGAGTACACAGACAAGCGGTGTTCAGACAAGACAGGAAACGCTGGAGCTGTTACTACGAAAGACACTGGATTTCTGCCTCTAGTTTACTGAGTGGAAGGAGGGAATCAGGTTTGCCGAATGATTTCCTCGTGGTTTTAGTTACAAAGTGAGGGTGGTGCACGTGTACAAACAAGACAGAAAACGCTGGAACTGTTAATATGAAAGATAATGGATTTCTGTTTCTAGTTATTGAATAGAAGGAGTGAATCAGGTTTGCCGAATGATTTCCTCGTGGCTTTGGTTACATAGTGAGGGTGGCGCACGTGTACAAACAAGACAGGGACACTGGGGCAGATCAGCGTGTGGGTGGATGGCTGAGTGGCGCTATCGTGGTGGTGTGTCCACTGGTGGGAAGATTACGGCGCCCCAGTTCGTGACACAGAGTATAGTTGATTCCACCTCACAAACACACACGCCTCGTACTTTCCTTTTTGCTAAATTTGCTTTCTTGTGTTCTCTTTACGTGTGAAAGAAGCGTGAAGGTTAAGAATCAAATAGAGACCGTGGCTAACTACTACTACTACTACTTCTACTACTACTACTACTACTACTACTACTACTACTACTACTTGTTCCTTGTGTACTGTTTGTTTGTCACAGTAAATGTATAGAGTTCAAGTGGTATTACTTCGGCTACTACTACTACTACTACTACTACTACTACTACTACTACTACTACTACTACTTCTCTACTTCTACTTCTACTACTACTACTGCTACTGCTGCTGCTGCTGCTGCTGCTACTACTACTACTACTACTACTACTACTACTACTACTACTAAAGTTAATCACAGTCAGGCCACTCCAGTTAGAAGTTATGGACATTGAAAGTTATAATATTTGGTTACTTATTTTATTGCTAAGAAAGAACTGTGTAGGTGTGTGTGTCACGTTACAGTACAGCCACATAACATTGCATTAGTATTACACGTGGGGTTAAATGTTTCATATATAACACTGTATATATTACACATAAATGTTTCATATATATAAAATTGTATTAATATCACGCTCCCCTCTCTCTCTCTCTCTCTCTCTCTCTCTCTCTCTCTCTCTCTCTCTCTCTCTCTCTCTCTCTCCATCTCTCTCTCTCGCTTCCTCCCTCTCTTAATGTCCCTACGTGTTTCTCTCTCCAGTTCCCTCCATCCTGAACATTTTTCTCTTCAATCCGTCACCTACCCACTCCCATATATAGAATTACATTAATATCACAGATTGGGTAAATGTTTCTTATATATTTAGTAGTGCACAGTTTCTTCATAGTGGATACATATATTTTTCTTCCACTTTTCCTTTGTCTTCACTATTTACAAGGGTAGTGACTGTGCTGAGAAAGCGAGGCGAGAAGGGAAGCCTGTTCGTCTGTGTGTCTGTGTGTGTGTCTGTCACCTACACTCACAGACTCCCTTGTCAAAAGATTTAACACTCAATTCAAAGCTTTCTTCCTTAACTAATATAAATGATTTTCCTTCTTTTATCTTCGTTTTCATATTTATTTGATTTTTTTTTATTTCATTTTTTATTTATTTTTTATTTTTTGGGGTCTTTTTTATTTTGGGTGGCTTTTTCATGTTTCTGTTTTTTGTTGGGGCTTTTCATCTTTTTTATTTTTTTTTTGTTGGGGCTTTTCATCCTTTTATTTTTTTTTTGGGGGGCTTTTCATCTTTTTTTTTTTATTTTTTTTTTTTCATCCCTTTAATTTTTTTGGTGGGGCCTTTTTCATCTTTTTAATTTTTTTTTCGGGGGGCTTTTTATCTTTTTAATTTTCTTTTTTGGTGGGGACTTTTTCCCGCATTGGCGCGTGTTTGTGGGAACGCTGGCGAGCTTTGATGGCCGCCACCTCTCGGGCCCACTTGACTCGCGCGGGGCCTGGGGGTGGAGGCTGCGATGCCAGTACTTTCAAGTCCAGCTCGGGTCTGTAATCATTAGCGACACTGTTACGTGCGTCGATCCTGCAGCAGACTGATGTGAGATTTACCCTGTTGTGTCGCTTATTCTTCCCTCGTGACACTTTTCTCTTTGTCTTCAGCTGGAACACTTTACGCAGCAGTTCCTTCTTTGCCTTCACTGGTGTGGGTGGGCACGCGCTCCGCCATCTCCACCTGCTGCTCACTTTACCTTTCACTGTGCTTTTGTAGCGACGTATCAATGCCCTCTTTTTCATATGCTTGTGTTTCCTTTTGTTCTTTGTTGGCACAGTTTTCTTTTTCTTTGTTGTTTTTGCATTGTCAGGCGACGCACTCTCTTTCTTCTTTGTCAAGGGCATTACTTTCCTGATCTTCTCTCGCCGTGTCCTGTTCTTCATTCCGTCTTTGGTTGAAGACATCAGTTTAGTCAAAGAGGGAACGTTAACTTTCTCTGTCATGTCTTCTTTCTCAACGTCTTTCTGAAAATGTGTTGTCTCTTCCTCCTCTGCATTCTCTTTCTCTGGATGGACGGTGGTCACCTCTCCAGCGTCCCTCTCCACCTCTGCCTCACTGGTGGTTGGGAGGCACTCAATTTCTCGCCACACAGTGTCATTCTCCACTGCAGTCTGTTCTTCCTGAACCAGCTCCACCTCGCTCATCATTCCTGCTTCCTTTTCCTTCCCTGTGCCATCTTGTGTCTCAGCAACCTTCTCTTCCTCAGTTGTGTTCTCTCCATTGTCTCGCTCAACTTTTTCAGTCTCACCCACATCACATTCTTCCCAAGCTGTAGTCTCCTCATCTTCTTCAATTATTGTTTCCATGATCTAGAATCTCTTGCCTTTTTTGCGATGTCGAACCCTACGTGCTCCATTGTTGGATCGTTTAGCGTGCCGAGCTGCACGAGATGCACTGCTCTGCTGTTTTCGAGCAGCAGGAACCTCTTTGCAGAGTGAACAGTTGCTGGGTTCTTCTGTACTCTTTTTGAAACTATTGGACAGTGAGATCATGTTGTTGCTCTTTACTTTATCTTCATCAGGTCCAAATTTACTGTACACTCCCTTGTCTTTTGGCGCTTTTTGGATGATTTTCTCAGGAGCAGTTGGCTCTTCACCTCCTGAGGCTGGACGGTCCTTGGTGACGATGCTAAAGCTGGTTTCCGTAACTTGAAGAAGAAATTTATCAGATTGTCTGTCCCGCATCTGATTCAAGAAGGTTACCAGGCGGCCGAAAAGAACAATTTTTTTGCCACGCCGCTGTGTGACTGACACCTTGACGACCCTTTCGCCTGGCGCCCAGTATTCCATGAACGCCATGCCGTCCATGAACATTGCTGACTCGAGGGATGCGTACTTTTGGAGGGTGGCATAATTTTTGTGGTGGTCAAACCTGAACCCAGCCACCTTGTTGAAGCGAGGCCCGCGTGGCCAACAACAGCAACACATGCGTGTGTCATTGGGATCCCCCACTGACACCTTCACTCTGCGTGGAGGACCGCGAAGAATGTTGCCATTCTCCACGACACACCGGCCACGGATGTAGCTGTTGAAGCTGTACCCAATGTTCATGGTGAGTTCAGCTGATAGCTGGCTAATAATGGTCTGGTAGCAGGTACACGACGGCGGTATGTAACTTGAAGTGGCGGTGCTTGACAAACCTGCATCTTACAGCTCCCCTAGTTCCAACCTCACCAGCCTTGCGCCCGACCAATAGGAAGCTTGCCTGCCATTGCATCCACCAATCAACGCCCTCACCACTACCTCAACCACCACCACCACCACCACCACCACCACCACCACCACCACCACCACCACCACCACCACCACCACCACCACCTCCATATATTATTATTATTATCATCATTATTATTATTATCATCATTATTATTATTATACTTCTAATACTACTACAATAACAACCATAACTACAATTACTGTTACTAACAACACTAACACTAATACTACTTGCCACTCATATAAAGAAAAAAAAAAACTTGATTTGAGATAAAGATGAAACAATGAAGGAGTAAAACAACAGAAAATAACCCATGAGAAAGAAACCAGAGCAAAATGATCACCAATTATAATCTCGAGACATCTTGGTGCTCCTTTACAAATGCTACAGTAAGGTGGCTGAGTCGCGTTTCCACCTGTTAATAGCGTCAGAATCCCCATATAGGTAACTGCGAGCGTGTAATGATCGGTGTGTGCTGAGGGGACGTTGACTCTTGGGATGCAGAAGACCACAGAGATTCATAGCCCTTCTCGTGATCTGAATGCAACCTTGTCACGAATCTGCTTGAACTGAGTGAAAGGGTAATGCCTCCTCTACAGACTCTCTCTCTCTCTCTCTCTCTCTCTCTCTCTCTCTCTCTCTCTCTCTCTCTCTCTCTCTCTCTCTCTCTCTCTCTCTGTTATTTTTGTGTGTTTGGATGCGTTCCTGTAATCTGTTTGTTTTTCCTCGTTTGTTCTGTGTGTGTGTGTGTGTGTGTGTGTGTGTGTGTGTGTGTGTGTGTTTCATTTTCTTTCTTTCTTTCCCTGTTTATCTTCTCCTATTTTGTCTTTCTTCGTGTCCGTCTCACTTCATTCATCCTTTCTCTCTTTCTCTTTTTCTCCTCTTCTGCTTTATTTGTCCCGCTCCATTTCCCTCTTTCATTCCGTGTATCTTTCGCATTTTCTTTGTGTTTTCTTTTTGCTCTCCTCTTGTTGCTTCCCTTCTGTTTTTCATGCTACAAGTGCTCCAGAAATTCTTGTATTCGTGTTTGCTTACTTTTTGGTGTGGTACGGAAGCAGAGAGAGAGAGAGAGAGAGAGAGAGAGAGAGAGAGAGAGAGAGAGAGAGAGAGAGAGAGAGAGAGAGAGAGAGATGAAAGTGGGTTGCCGGCAGGAAAACACAAACACACACACACACACACACACACACACACACACACACACACACACACACACACACACACACACACACACACACACACACACACACAGCAAAGTATCCAGTCATAAGTCCTCACCTTTTCTTGCTTATCAATGTAATCTTCCTGTTCTTTGATACAACCACACATTAATCACAGCGATGTGTGTAAAAGTGACAACAACATAGAAAAGGTGAGAAGAATGGATGGATATTTGATGATTACTTGAAGAGAGAGAGAGAGAGAGAGAGAGAGAGAGAGAGAGAGAGAGAGAGAGAGAGAGACTTTATTGACTCGAACGCATGTATAAACTCAATAAAACAGTATTGATTTGCGTCCAGACTTGTATTACTTCAACACAACACAGCGAAAACCACAAAAAGGAAACTTTATTAACACACGAGAATACAGTAACGCCTTCAGTACCGGGACGGATTTTTACCATGAGTTTGGGTACAAATAGACGATTTTATTGACATTAGGAAGGGTTTATGGAGGCCAGAAGATTAATAGCCACGGTCTTCATCATTTTAATCCCCACATAAGTTTCTGAAGCTTTACAAAATCATCAAATAGTAAGAAGAATAGATATGAAAACGTGTCATGCTACTGAAAAAGTTAAAACAGCAAGACAGAGAGAGAGAGAGAGAGAGAGAGAGAGAGAGAGAGAGAGAGAGAGAGAGAGAGAGAGAGAGAGAGAGAGAGAGAAAGAAAGCAGGTGTGTTTTTCTGGATATCCGGGGTTAGCTTCACCCTCCCAAATGAGTGCATGAAAGTGTCCAGACAAACATTTTAACTAGGTCTACCTGTGAATATTTAGTAGGCTTTTGTTTGTCTAGTGTTTATGTGGATGGTTTTTCCTTAGTGTGTGTCTGTGTGTGTGTGTGTGTGTGTGTGTGTGTGTGTGTGTGTGTGTGTGTGTGTGTGTGTGTGTTGTGTATTTTCGTTGTTATGCTGAAGGGAGTTTGTGTTGGTAGTGGTGGTGGTGTGTTAAGGTGCAGTGCTAGTGTGGTGTTTCTATGTGGTGAATTAGCTGTGGTGTTGATTGTATTGCGGTGTTTGTATGTGTGTTGCTGTGTTGTGTATTAAGTGACTGGTGTTAATTTCGCTGTGGTGTTTGTGTGTGTATGCTGTGTGTGCTGTGTCATGTATTATGTATCTTTTGGTGGTGATACTCGTGTGGTGTTGAATAGAAGTTGTGGTGTATCATTTCCTTCTTACCACACCACGTATACACCAGCAACGTAACGGTGGTATACATGCCTGACCTGCAAGGGGACTGGGAACTAAGTGGGCATTTTTTTTATGTTTCCCTAGGCTAGCTCTCCCTACTTACATTAACCTCTTCAGTACTGGGACGCATTTTTACCTTGTTTTGGGTGTGATTAGACGTTTTTATTTACATTAGGAAGAGTCTATGGAGATCAGAAGATTAACCCCTTTCAATACCACAACGCGTTTCCATATTATATTCATTCTGCTTACTATTTAGTGAATTTATACAGCTCCAGAAACTTAAAAAATAGTGAAGACTGACCATTAATCTTGTCACCTTCATAGACCCTTCCTGATGTCTAATCGTACAGTCTTCACTAAGTTTCTGAAGGTGTATAAAATCTCCAAATAGTAACCAAAATGAATATGGAAACACGTCATGGTAGTGAAAGCGTCAGAAAGAATATACACAGCCTTCCCTCTGCTCTCCACATGTGCCTCCTTCAACCACAGCGTCAGTAAGGTGAATGGCATAATGCAGTCCACATAAAGCTACGTCCTCCCACAGCTTGCATTCCTCCCACACCGATCCTCCAGTCACGCTGATGAAGGTTAATTATCTTTCATCAGGCAGGAGGATTATCTGTCTGTTGAAATGCTGCTCTTACCGAAGAAAATCAAGGTATAAGCGCATCTGTTGTGTGTAAGTAATGATAGTCTTGTGCTTTCATCGTGTAAGTTCAGATTAAGTATTTTTAGTGCGAGAGTAAGGTAAGCTGGAGTGTTTTAGCTTCATGTTTTAGCTTCAAGGTCTAAGGTAGTTATGTTCAGTCTCTCTTTGGTGGTTTACTGTGCATCTCTCCTGGTTCCTAGACAAAGGTGGTAGTGGTGGTGGTATTGGTGGTGGTGGTGGTGGTGGTGGTGGTGGTGGTGGTGGACGAGAAAGGGAAGGGGAGAAATAGAAAAATGCGCTATAGCAATTTTCTGCACTATGCCCTCACTGCACATACACACACACACACACACACACACACACACACACACACACACACACACACACACACACACACACACACACACACACACACACACACACGCACACATCAATCTGACATCCATTTACTGGACACGTGACATTAAAAATACTAATTACATCCCAATTAATTATCAGCCCATTCATTCTCCCACCACCACCACCACCACCATCACCCTGCGCCCCCTCCACCCACACACCACCCTGTTCCCCCATCCCTTACCCCATCTTCCCATTAATCACACTACTAATCATCCATACCATACATACCATACAGACCATCCCCTTTACTCTCCCTTTAGCTTCCCATACTCTCCCTTTTTACTCTTCCTTCGTAAACATTCCACTCTCTCTGTATGTTTTACTGTGGTGGCGCGCTTCATCCAGTTCGGGCAGCGGTGGTGGTTTGGCTGCCTTGAATTATTGATGTGTGTAGCAATGGCCCTCTGAATCAATACAAAAGGACACAAACACACATCAAGTAAGCTATAAGAAGCCAATAAGCCTACAAGTGGCATGCTTTACATAGAAAGTACACATTTACACCCCACCTATCATGTTTAGTTAACCCCTTCAGTACCAAGACGTGTTTTCTTATTCATTCTGGTTACTATTTTGGCAATTTCATACAGCTTCAGAACCATATGCTGGAATTAAAATAATAAAGACTTTGTCCATTAATCATTTGACCTCCATAGACCCTTCCTAATGCAAATAAAATCGTTTAATCACACCCAAAACTCAAGGTAGAAATGCGTCGCAGCACTGAAGGGGTTAATAAACGTTACAATTAACATGTTTCTCTCCATAGACCCTTCCTAATGCAGATAAAATCGTCTAATCACACCCAAAACTCAAGGTAAAAGTGCGTCTTAGTACTGAAGGGGTTAATACAGTTTAGTGAAGAGAACCAGTCCTCAGATTTATCATTGCTTTGTCGCCTGAATGAACATAAAGGAAGGACAAGCAACAGATGACCTGGAAATACACACTTACACCCACTTATCATGTTTAATTAGTACAGTTTAGTGAAGACAGCCAGTCCTCAGATTTCTCATTCCTTTGTCCCATGAGTAAATACAAAGAAAGGACAGGCAGCAGCAGACCTGTTGGCACTTTGTTCGTGGTTAGCTCTAAATATAAATGTCTTCAGTGCCATAACGGGTTTCCACATTCATTCTGCTTACTGTTTGGTGATTTTGTACACCTTTGGAAACTTATGTCGGGGATTGAAATTGTGAAGACTGTAACCATTAATCTTCTGACCTCTATAGAGCCTTCCCAATGTAAATAAAATAGTATAATCATTCACAAATCTCAAGGTAAAAAATGCGTCCCAGTACTCTCTCTCTCTCTCTCTCTCTCTCTCTCTCTCTCTCTCTCTCTCTCTCTCTCTCGTGTGTGTGTGTGTGTGTGTGTGTGTGTGTGTGTGTGTGTGTGTGTGTGTGTGTGTGTGTGTGTGTGTGTATGTGTGTGTGTTTCTTTGAGGCCACAGTGTTGTGTGTCACGTCTTGTACTGAAGAGTTTAACAGTGTGGTAGGTCGGGATTCTTATTGATCGTCCTTTTAATGTATTCACCACAACAAGCTTGCCGTGCCTTCCTGTACACCCACCTGTCATACAAAGGAGAGGTGTTGCTTTGCCTCGCCTCGCCTCGTCTAGCCTCTCCTCAACATAGTATTTCTTATCCAGCCATTGCATTACGTTAAACTACCTCGAGTGTTCCAGATTATTCATGACGCGTTTCCATATTCATTCTGCTTACTATTTGGTGATTTTATACAGCTTCAGATACTTATGTGGGGATTAAAATAGTGAAGACTCTGGCCATTAATCTTCTGACCTCCATAGACCCTTCCTAACCTAAATAAAACTCTTATCGCACCCAAAACTCATGGTGAAAAATGTATTCCAGTACTAAAGGAGTTAATAGGTTGTTCTGCAGGTTATGAGAGTTTTCAAGGGTGTTTTTTTTGTTATTCTGATTGGATTGATCGGTTAACAAAGACACAGCAAAGTTAATGAGGTAAATACACCGTGGAGAATCCGATTAATGGTGTTTGTGGCCTTTGAAAATGTCTTCTTCCTTGTATTCGTCTTTCTCCTCTTCTTCTTCTTCCTCCTCCTCCTCCTCCTCCTCCTCCTCCTCCTCCTCTCTTCGTCTTTGTTATCTCCGTCGTCGTCTTCGTCTTCCTCCTCCTCCTCCTCCTCCTCCTATTCCTCCTCGTCTTTGTTATCTCTCGTCATCGTCCTCCTCCTCCTCCTCCTCCTCCTCCTCCTCCTCCTCCTCCTCCTCCTCCTCCTCCTCCTCCTCCTCCTCCTCCTCCTCCTCCTCCTCCTCCTCCTCCTCCTCCTCCTCCTCCTCCTCCTCCTCCCAGGCCAAAACGAGGTCAGGTCGCAGTGGGGGCGCGTGTGTGGGAGTAACAGCAAATTCACCCACTTGTTCCTACCGCTTGACAGGGGCCGTGTTTGTGTGTGTGTGTGTGTGTGTGTGTGTGTGTGTGTGTGTGTGTGTGTGTGTGTGTGTGTGTGTGTGTGTGCGTGTGTTTCGCTTGCTCTTTCAATATTCTCCTCTTTTTTCATTCTTTATTTCATATTTCTTTATTTTAGTTCGTGTATGCATCTCTCTCTCTCTCTCTCTCTCTCTCTCTCTCTCTCTCTCTCTCTCTCTCTCTCTCTCTCTCTCTCTCTCTCTCTCCTTTAACTTTTCCTTTCTGTTTGTCTCTCTCTATTTGCACTTCAGGTCACTTGATATTGAGGTCACTACTACTTCTACTACTACTACTACTACTACTACTACTACTACTACTACTACTACTACTACTACTACTACTACTACTACTACTACTACTACTACTTCTACTACTACTACTACTACTACTACTACTACTACTACTACTATTAATATCTAATGGTTTGTGGTCTGAAAGTCAGCGGTGGTTTACTCTATTTCGTGTATGGTCTGCCAAGAGAGAGAGAGAGAGAGAGAGAGAGAGAGAGAGAGAGAGAGAGAGAGAGAGAGAGAGGTAGCGAAAGATGAAAAGGGAGAAAAAGATACGAGATAAGGCTGGAAAATAAGTGAAAAGGAAACAAAAAGAAAAATTGTTTGAGAAAAATGAGAGAAAAAAAGGATGGACACTGGAAAAGAAAGGCAGAGAGAGGAAAAAATGAGAATACATAACAATAAAAAAGGAGGAGAAAAGAAGAGAAGGCAGAGGAAGCAGTTGTAATAGAAACATAAAGAGATAAATAAGAAGATAAACTATAAAACGAGAGAGAGAGAGAGAGAGAGAGAGAGAGAGAGAGAGAGAGAGAGAGAGAGAGAGAGAGAGAGAGAGAGAGAGAGAGAGAGAGACTACAGACGAAAGAAAAGATACAGTACACATACATACATACAGATAGATAAACAAATTTCAGCACTAGTCACTCAAGAACAGCTGTACCTTCCATCCACGTGAAAGTTGACTGTTTTGCTCGTCACCCAACGCTGTCCAGGCAAGCGTGTCCTCGTGCCACTAACAAGTTCTTTTCTCACCTGTGCTTTGTCGTGGTTACAGTGACTCGTGTATCATCTCTGAGTCTCCGGTTATTCAAAACACTTTCCGCGACGCACTTTCGCTATTTCAAAGGGTTCCAGTTGAAGGTACATGGTTTTTCAGGGTATTTTAATGGTTGTAGCGATAAATTAACGTGGTTTCTGTGGTATTAGTCCCTTGAGTACCATGACGCGTTTCCATATTCATTGTGGTTTCTATTTGGTGATTTTATACAGCTTCAGAAACTCATGTGGGGGATTAGAATAGTGAAGACTGTGGCCATTAATTTTTCTGACCTCCATATACCCTTCCTCATGTCAATAAAATAGTCTAATCGTACACAAATCTCAAGGTAAAAAATGCGTCCCAGTACTGAAGGGGTTAAAAGGAAATACTCTTAGGTTTCTATTCTAAAACACTTCCACGATGCACTAACACTATTTCAAAGGGTTCTGATTAAATGTTCGTGAGTTTTTCAGGGTGTTTAATGGTTGCAGTGACAAATTAACGTGATTTCTGCGTTATTAACAGGAAATACTCTCCTCAGAACCCGGCCAGTCATCTCAATCGCCTTAGAAAATAGTCGTGGTGAGAAAGTAAAGTGTTTCTGAATACAACCCTTAGTTCTGAATTCATCCCTGCGTCACACTTTACAAATACCTATTGCAAAACACACACACACACACACACACACCCGGTAGCTCAGTGGTTAGAGCGCTGGCTTCACAAGCCAGAGGACCGGGGTTCGATTCCCCGGCCGGGTGGAGATATTTGGGTGTGTCTCCTTTCACGTATAGCCCCTGTTCACCTAGCAGTGAGTAGGTACGAGATGTAAATCGAGGAGTTGTGACCTTGTTGTCCCGTGTGTGGTGTGTGCCTGGTCTCAGGCCTATCCGAAGATCGGAAATAATGAGGTCGGAGCTCGCTTCGTAGGGTAACGTCTGGCTGTCTCGTCAGAGACTGCAGCAGATCAAACAGTGAAACACACATACACACACACACACACACACACACACACACACAGGATCTGCTGCTGCAGGCACAAAGGGACAAAGAGAGAGGTTGCATATTGAGAGACCACAAGAAAAGTCGAGAGAGAGAGGAGAGATCTTCAGTTGATAAGAGACTAGCACACAGTTTGCTGCTACAGAAACAATGATACCATAATAGACTAGAAGAACTGACGAAGGCACAATATACACACACCCACACACACACACACACACACACACACACACACACACACACACACACAGAAAGAAGCAATATCAAAACGTGGCTTGTATCTGAAGTCCTTCATTCCAATCTGCACATTATCCAGATACACAAAGCCGTCTTGGTTGTGCCTTATCTTGCCTCTGTATTGCTCCATCGTGCTCTAGACGCACGCCTTATTGTCACATTACTCCAGCGTGTGATTCTCCTCCTTGTATTGAACTCCTTCCCTCACCCAGTGCTCGGTCAGTGTCTCTTCAAGGTCTCCAGTTACGCGTGGCACTGTGACGCTTCTCTTTGCACTCCTGGCTGGCTCATGTTCGCGAAGGTTACTGGGAAATATTACCTAGTGTGTGTGGTGTAATGATATGAAGATTTTTATGGGTATTTTGTAATGTAACTTTGATTTCCGTGTAAGTTTTGATGTGTTGGAAAGGTAGATGTTTTTTGGGGGGTTGTTGTGAAATAGTTATTGATTGATACTTGATAGAAAGTGTGTCTGTCTGTGTGTGTGTGTGTGTGTGTGTGTGTGTGTGTGTGTGTGTGTGTGTGTGTGTGTGTGTGTGTGTGTGTGTGTGTGTGTGTGTGTGTTTGGGCTTGTAAAATAATAATAGAATGATACATGATAGAAAGTGTGTGTGTGTGTGTGTGTGTGTGTGTGTGTGTGTGTGTGTGTGTGTGTGTGTGTGTGTGTGGATACAAATGGATTTCAAACAGAAGGCAACATTTACGTCCTAACTAGGCTGTTACATTTAACTGCACGACTTTACACTCACTATAAGAGAAAAATAGCTACGATGTCAAATGTATGTATGTGTGTGTGTGTGTGTGTGTGTGTGTGTGTGTGTGTGTGTGTGTGTGTGTGTGTGTGTGCGCGAGTATGCGTAGTGTAAATAGTGACATGAAGGGCGGGCGCATGGTGAGTGTTATCTCGCACCGTGCGCACACACACACACACACACACACACACACACACACACACACACACACACACACACACACACACACATCTAATATGCCAGTGCTGTGTCGTCCTTTCTGAGCCCCTTGAGTACCATGACGTGTTTCCATATTCATTCTACTTACTATTTGGCGATTTTGTACAGTTCAGAAACTTATGTGGGGGATTAAAATGTGAAGACTGTGGCCATTAAGCTTCTGACCTCCATAGACCCTTCCTAATGTCAATAAAATCGTCTAATCACACCCAAAACTCGTCTAATGGGTCCATTACTGAAGGGCTTAAAAGAATCTTCGTGAGTCACTTGGACGTTGCCTTGCTCGACTTAGAATCATTAGTCTTGGTAACGCCGAAGTAAGAAGCTCAGGAAATGTTTCTCTCCCATTTGTTTTTCACTTTTTTTCAGTATTCGGGACGAAAGAACAAGGTTAGTGGAGTCTGGATTGGATTGTCTATATTTTTGCCAGTACTAACCCAATTAGGTCAACACGTGGGGAAAAATGCATTATACGAGTTATATTCTTTTGTTTCCGCTGTTCGTGTTTGCAATAAATTTTACACTGGGAATAAAGAAATAGGGTTAACACTGTCCTGACCTCACTTTCCTTCAGTATTCTCTATTAAACCAATAAAATGAACGAACTGCGAGCCATGTTTTCGTTGTCTTCATTTTCTTCTATAATTTCCTTTGTTGCGATGGTGAAAGTTACCATATTCTGAGACGCTTTACTCTCTCACCATTACTGTTCTCCAAAGGCTCCAGATAAAGATACTCATGTTCTTAAGAGTATTTTTTATGGTTCGAGTGATAGATTGGCAAGATTTCTACTTTATTAAAAGGAGGAACTGTCTTGAAAATCCTACTGGTTGTCAATGTGGCCTTGGAAACCAATTGTAGAGAGAGGGAAGGCATTTCTGTATACGGGCGTTAGTCCAGCAACACCATCTCCTCCTCCTCCTCCTCCTCTTCCTCCTGTCATGGGGATCGCGCCCTCGCCTCTGTTTGCCTCTCAGTGGCGGGGTCTGCTGGGGGAGAGGGGTTTCCAGAGTGGTTCCCGGGCTCAGGCTTGGCAAACTTGCGTGCGTGAGGGAGACGTGTGTTCCCTTGATTTCCTGTAATGTTTTTGTCCTTTTCTTTGCTTCCATAACCTTGTGGAGGGAAAACAGGGAAGAGGATTTCCATTATACAAGAAAAATGTGTGTGTGTGTGTGTGTGTGTGTGTGTGTGTGTGTGTGTGTGTGTCATGTACCAGCACGGTTAGGGCACGCCAGACCCAACACCACACACCCATACCACACACCACACCACATGGAAACATGGGTGTCGTCGCGGCGTGTTGATGCAAGTTTTGGCCACAATAGTTGGAGCATTTCTCAAGAAGGCTCTGAAGGAAGACGTGAGGAGAACAGCGGGCAGCGTGGCTCAGCGTGGTGGCGTCAAGTATCAAGGCGTCAGGCGTCACCTTGCTTAACAGAATTGCAGAAATAGAAAACTCTTGTAATCCTTTGTGCTGAGTAGCCTCAGTAGGGAAGCCTCTGCGTCCCACGAAGGCCTAAAAGTCTCATGCTTGTCTAGTATGGTCGAGATGGTGACACCCTGGCTAGCATTCTCAAACTTCTATGTGCTTCACCTCCACTATTTCAAAAGCTTTATTTAAATGTATACAAGATTTTTTTAAGGTGTTTTTATGGTTCTAAAGGGAGAATGACAAGATTTCTACTTTATTAACTGGAAGAACACTGTTAAAAACCTCGCTAATCATCTCTGTGGCCTTGGAAAGTAGTCGTGGTGAGAGAACAAAGCGTTTTTGAATACAGTCCTCTATCAGACTATCAGCCTCTCCAAGACTCAGGGCAGAGGGAAGCGCTAAGGATGCAACTCAACACTGTTCTCATTAACCTGATTTTCAAAGCCCGTAGTGATGATGTCTGGTTCTCTTGAGTGATTTTTTTCTTAGAGGCGATGCAGCAGATTATCACAAGGACAGAGAGAGAGAGAGAGAGAGAGAGAGAGAGAGAGAGAGAGAGAGAGAGAGAGAGAGAGAGGCTCGTATTCTGTAACACTTCTGTGCGTCACCTCCACTATTTCAAAAGCCTTTATTTAAATTTACACCAGATTTTTAAGGTGTTTTTATGGTTCTAGAGGCAGAGTGACAAGATTTCTACATTAGTAACTGGAGAAACACTTGAAAATTCCGCTAATTATCTCGGTAGCCTTAGAAAATAGTCGTGGTGAGAGAGGGAAGCGTTCTTTAAGATGTTTTTACGGTTCTAGAGGCAGAATGACAAGATTTCTACATTATGAACTGGAGAAACACTTTTGGAAACCCAACTAGTCATCTCTGTAGCCTTGGAAAATAGTCGTAGTGAGAGAGCAAAGCGTTCTGAATTCAGAGAGAGTAGGAGAGATAGACAGTCATGCTTTTTCCATCCCTTTCATTCGTTTTCCGAGTGAGTCTCAGTTCGCATATCTCCAGGTGATGTCTATCAGGTCATGTCTGTCTACGCTTCCAGGTAACCGGTGTGTTGGCGACGAATCATGGTAATTGAGCGATGTTATGTTAGTAAAAGTGTGGGTGTAAAAACTGACACACACACACACACACACACACACACACACACACACACACACACACACACACACACACACACACACACACACACACGGAGATGAGGTCAATGAACCACACAGGAAATGTAACACAGCACACCAGATGGCGCTTCGTAACCTGATAAATAACAAAGAGACGCATGAATAGACAGGAAGGTGGATGGATAGATAGATAGACAGATAGATGTGCTAGATGTACAAGGACATAGATGGATAGATAGATAGATAGATAGATAGAGAGATGGATGGACAAATAGATAGATAGATAGATGTGCTAGATATATAAGGACACAGACAGATGGCTTGATAGATAGACAGACTTACAAACATATATATATATATATATAGATAGATAGATAAACAAATAGATAGATAAATAGATAGATGGATAAATAATCAAACACATATAGACATATAAGGACACAGGTAGATATAGAAATAGATAGATAGACAGATAGATAAACAAAACAGACAGACCTACATAGATATACATACTAGATAGATAGATAGATAGATAGATAAGAAGAAGATAAGTGGATAGATCGATAGACAAGCAAACGCATTGATCGCATCTATGAATCTTGCCAATGTGAATAATTTATCGTGAAAGTATGCAATGCTGCGAACGTTTTTAAACAATTGTTGTCTTTACAAAATAGAATACACGAACTAGCAACAAAAAGGGGCTAAACTGGACAGAGGACTTAAAATATAACTTTAAATACATATACAGTGCGCGATTTCTTGAGCATAACATAGCAAGGAAGTGATGAAGATACTTAAGCAAACATTAGGAGGGCAAACAGTCACAGATGAGAAACACTAACAGATTCCTTTGTTTTTAAGTCATTTGTTGCGTAATGGTAGCAGTAGTAATAGTAGTAGTAGTAGTAGTAGTAGTAGTAGTAGTAGTAGTAGTAGTAATAGTAGTGGTAGTAGTAGTAGTAGTGGCAGTAGTAATAGTAGTTTTGTTACTGTTGTTTTAATATAGAATAGCAGAAGTAAAGGGAATGATGTGTCCTCTCTCTCTCTCTCTCTCTCTCTCTCTCTCTCTCTCTCTCTCTCTCTCTCTCTCTCTCTCTCTCTCTCTCTGGAATCAAACAATCGTCGATAAATCGGTGAGTGAGGAATGTTTCACGGTTCAATTGAGAGAGAGAGAGAGAGAGAGAGAGAGAGAGAGAGAGAGAGAGAGAGAGAGAGAGAGAGAGCACTTGTCTTCACGTATAGTGTATATGCTTACTTTCACTGCATACACCTCTCCTCCTCCTCCTCCTCCTCCTCCTCCAGTTAACCATAGACCTCTCCTCCTTCTCCTCCTCCTCCTCCTCCTCCTCCTCCTCCTCCAGTTAACCCTATTTTCACCTCTGGCTGAGTCTCCCCCTTTCAACAGAGGCAGTCGAAGAATTCCGTTTTCTGTGAATGTTATGATACCTTTCCTTTAAAACAAATGTGAGGCGGTAACTGCGAGGTCACCCAGACGTCCCCCCCTCCATTCTCCCCTCCCCTCCCCCAGCCCCCTCCTGCAGGTCGCGGAGGTGGCGGGCAACGAAGGTCAGAGAGAGAGAGAGAGAGAGAGAGAGAGAGAGAGAGAGAGAGAGAGAGAGAGAGAGAGAGAGAATATATGTGTACAGATGTTTGAAATTTATAACGTGTTTTATATTTTTGGAGCATATTTGTTTGGTGTATGTGGTGGTGGTGGTAGTTGTAGTGGTGGTGGTGGTGGTGGTGGTCGTGGTAGTGATGGTGATGGTGGTAGTGGTGGTGGTAGTGGTGGTGGTGGTAGTGGTAATGGCAGTGGTGGTGGTGGTAGTGGTAATGGCAGTGGTGGTGGAAGTGGTAACGCTGATGGTGGTGGTAATAGTGTTAATGGTAGTGGTGATGGTGGTGGTGGTGGTGGTGGTGGTGGTGGTGGTGGTGGTGGTGGTGGTAGTGATGGTGGTGGTGGTGGTGGTGGTGGTGGTAATAATGATAGTGGTAATAGTAATGGTGATGAGAGAGGTAAAGACTTGGATGGGATTTTGATTAGCTTTACTGTGTGTGTGGGTAAGGTGTGCTAAAGTGGGCGGTCCATCCCAGTCTATCCTCTATCCCAGTAAGTGTGCTAAGTGGGCCAGATGGATGGCTTGGTGTATCCCAGTCTGTCCTCTATCCCAGTATATCCCAGCTCTCTGCGCCCGTCACTGGTACACACATAGATTAATTCTCTCCCTAGTGACTTAAGGCTCCAAACTGCACTCCTCCGTGGTTAGGTTAGGTTAAATTAGATGGGTGGTGTGTCCCAGTCTATTCTCTATCCCAGAACATCCCAGGTCTCCCCTCCCCCTCACTGGTACACAGACAGATTAGTTCCCTCCCTCGTGACGTGAGATGAGTGCTCTAAACAACACTCATTGTGGTTTACCTGGAATGCCGCTAATCCTTCACTCAACAGGTATTAGTCGTGCTGCGTGTTTATGGTGATACATGACCCTTTTTTGTGAATGGAAACGTAGCGGGTATTTATACTATGTGTTTCTTTAGGGCGTATTTTTACCTTGCTTTTGTTTTTGGTTATGAGTAGATGATTTTATTTGCATTAGGAAGGGTTTATAGAGGTCAGATTAACCCCGTAAGTACCATGACGCGTTTCCATATTCATTTTGCTTACTATTTGGAGATTTTATACAGCTTCAGAATCTTTTGGGGTATTAGGATAGTGAAGACTGTGGCTATTAATCTTCTGAACCCCGTAGACCGTTCTTAATGTCAATGAAATGGTCTAATAATACACAAACTCAAGGTAAAAATGTGTCCCAGTACTGAAGGGGTTAATGGCCAGAGTCTTTACTGTTTTTCATCCCCGCCATGAGTTTCTGAAGCTGTGTAAAATCGACAAATGGTAAACAGAATATGGATAGGTGGTATGTTAGTGAAGGGGTTAATGGTGTGTGTTTACTGTTCACTTCCTTGCTTGCTTTCATGGTGGGTTGCATTGTTCTGTTTTCATTTTTCTTGTTTTCATGTTCTTGTTTCTGTTTTTTTTTTTTTTGTGTATGATTTTTTATTTCTTATGTTATTGAATTTATTTTTTACTTTTTTCCTTCGTGTTTGTCTTCTTTCTCCCTTTTTTTTTATACTCATTCATATGTATTTTTATTTTTTTTGCTTCTCTTTTTGCTCTTTTCCTCATAAGTTGCCTCGTATTTCTATTTTTTCATGTTCATTCAGGCCTTTCCATCTTTTGTTTTCTATGTTTAGTTTATTCCCTCATTGTAATTGTTTTCCTCTTCTCTTTCTGCCTCCTCGTTCTTTCGTATTTCCTCCATCTTATATTTCACCTTTTACGTGTTACACAATACGCTCAGGTGTTACAAGAGATAAAAATGTTAAAAATACAACAAGAAATAATACACTCACCTCTCATTATCAAGTCACGTAACATTTCTGCATCATTCTGAGCTAGTATGTGTTTATTGGCGTCTTTAGCTGAAGGAAGGCTGAGCAATGGAGAGAAAAAGGTAAAAGTTTGTTAAATGTTAGACAAAATACCACATGAAAAGAGTATTATTACATGCACGGAAGCTTCTCGTATTAAACAGAACGAGTCAAGTTATGATTGTTGTTATTATTACTTGGTTTTACGTGAAGATAGTGTCCAACTCTGAAATGCAAGAGTTAACCAGTACTCTCAATCATTCACCACTATGCTGTCCACCTCTCAAATGCAAGAGTTAATCAGTACTCAGTTATTTACCACTATTCTGTCCAACTCTCAAATGCAAGAGTTAAGTAGTACTCTCAATCATTCACCACTATGCTGTCCACCTCTCAAATGCAAGAGTTAATCAGTACTCAGTCATTTACCACTATTCTGTCCAATTCTGAAATGCAAGAGTTAACCATTCATACCTTTCTCTGGTAGACTCTGGAACTCCCTGCCTGGTTCTGTATTTCCAACTTTCTATGAGTTAACTACATTTAAGAGGAAGGTTTCAAAACATTTATCCCTCTTTTTTGGCTAACTCTCTCGAACCTCCAAGGGGATTGGCAACTTAGTGGGCCTTTTAATTCGTTTTATGTTGTCCTTGGCCAGCTTTCCCCTCTTATATAAAAAAACCCATAACAGTATTAGTGGTAGTAGTAGTAGTAGTAATAATAATAGTAGTAGTAGTAGTAGTAGTAGTAGTAGTAGTAGTAGTAGTAGTAGTAGTACGTCAGATGAAGCCCACTTGCATCAGCGACTTTTGCAAAATGTCAGACTCTACAATCAGGTTTAAATATTTGAAGGAAGAACTGCTGGCATTCCGTGATGCGCTGAGTCCACTGGGTGCTCCGGGAGGCAGGTAGGCTGCCAGGGACAGATGGATGGCCCACGTGGGTACCAAGAAAACCTTTATAGTAGGGGTAATGGGGCTTATCATACTGCTGCTACTACTACTACTACTGATACTACTATTACTACTACTACTACTACTACTACTACTACTACTACTACTACTACTACTACTACTACTACTACTACTACTACTACTACTACTACTACTACTACTACTACTACTACTACTACTACTACTACTACTACTACTACTACTACTACTCGGATAAGGTGTGTGTGTGTGTGTGTGTGTGTGTTACGTAATGCCAGATATACTAGTAAAATCACCAGTTGTAATTTATGTTCCGAGCAACAATATTGTGAATAGGTGCGGTAAAAATAAATGTAGTTTTAATTGTTATCAGAATAATAGTAGAATAATGATAACGATAATGACTTTATATGTTTTGTTTTGTTGTAGTCATTATCGTTGTTGTTCTTGTTGTTGTTGTTGTTGTTGTTGATGCTGTTGATGTTGTTGTTATTGTTGCTGTTGTTGTCGTTGTTGCTGTTGTTTTGTTGTGGTTGTTGTGGTTATTGTTGTTGTTGTTGTTGTTGTTGTTGTTGTTGTTGTTGTTGCTGTTGTTATGGTTGATGGTGTTGTTGTTACTTTTGTTGTTGTTGCTGTTGTGGTTGATGCTGTTATTGCTGCTGATGTTATTGTTGTTGTTGTTGCTGTTGCTGTTGTATCGTTACACACACACACACACACACACACACACACACACACACACACACACACACACACACACACACACACACACACACTCCAGCAGACGACTGTGGTGAATTACAGACACACACACCACACAGACACACACACACACACACACACACACACACACACACACAATGGCCAGCCCTCGCCCCTGTTGGTCCAGAAGGTGATAATTCCTTGACTCTGGCCGCGACCAATTTTCCGGCAGGTGCTCACGGGCTACGAACTGAAAGCAGAGCCGGCCAAACTGTCTCCGCCTGCCCTGCCATTCCGCCCGTGCATTTGTCCTTAGTGAGCTTCCCACGCTAACCTCGGCACCACTAATGAAAACAAAAATATCTAAACTCTGTAAGGCGACTGGTGACTGACTGGGCCTTTTTTTCTATATTGTTTTGTTGCCCCTTGCCAGTGTTTGTGTCTTCTATAAGTAAAGGCACATTGTAGATAAGGAAATTGGTACGTAAGTTGATAAGTGATGAAGGAGTTAAGGAAAATAAATGAGAGTGAATATAAGATTTCATTTTCTTTTACAGTTTCTTGTTTTTTTTTATTTTTTGCCTTTTTCTCTTTTTTTTATCGTATTTTTTTGTTTAACTTTTTTTTTTACCTTTATTCCTTTCTTCTCCTTTTTTTTATCTCCTTTTTTTGTTTTATTCTCCATTTTTCTCTACCTTTTCTCTTTTATTCCTGCTCTATCTTTGTTTTCTAATTTTCTTTCTTTTTCTCTCTCTCTCTCTCTCTCTCTCTCTCTCTCTCTCTCTCTCTCTCTCTCTCTCTCTCTCTCTCTCTCTCTCTCTCTCTCTCTCTCTCTCTCTCTCTTACTATTCCTTCTCATCTCCTCTTTTAGCTCTCTCCTCTTCACACATCTTTCTCATTTTCCTTTTCCTCACGTCTTCTTCTTCTTCTTCTTCTTCTTCTTCTTCTTCTTCTTCTTCTTCTTCTTCTTCTTCTTCCCTTCTCTTCTCTCCCCTCCTGTTTCTCTCTATTTTTGTATCTTGTTTTCTTTTCTTCCTCCATGTTCTGTGCTCATGTCCCCATAACCCCTTGCATCTCTCTCTCTCTCTCTCTCTCTCTCTCTCTCTCTCTCTCTCTCTCTCTCTCTCTCTCTCTCTCTCTC
>NC_059281.1:10929901-10947401 GCF_017591435.1 Portunus trituberculatus
TTTTTTGTGTGTGTGTTTATGTGTGTCTGCGAGCGTGCGTGTATGTCTGCGTGTGTGTGTGTGTGTGTGTGTGTGTGTGTGTGTGTGTGTGTGTGTGTGTGTGTGTGTGTGTGTGTGTGTACGTCACCCCCCCCCAGTAGCCTCAAATGAAGTGATCCACACACACTATAAATGAATTACCACGTTGGATTCAATACCTGACATATTTTCCTTCTAAAACTCGGCTACACTGTTTTTTTCCTCCCCTTCTCTTCCCCCTTCTTTTTTTCCCCTCCCTTCCCTCTTCCTTCTTCTCTTTTTTTCCTCCTCTCTTCCTCTTCCTCTCTTTTTTTGTCCTCCTCTCTTTTTCGCTCTCTTTCTCTCCTCCTCTCCACCTTTTATTTCAAGCTCTTGCTCTCCCTCCCTCCTCCAGTGCATAAAAAGCTAGGTCATTCCTCCTCCTCCTCCTCCTCCTCCTCCTCCTCCTGTCCACCCAGCCGAATCCGCCACACACCGCTGCTCCTCACGCCTCGCCGACCGAACAGCCTGACAGTCTCCTCCTCCTCCTCCTCCTCCTCCTCCTCCTCCTCCTCCTCCTCCTCCTCCAACTGTCTCTGTGTCTCTCTATCTCCTCTCTTTTTTCTTGTTTTCAATTCACTTATTTTCATTTCTTTTTGTCTCATTCTTTCTTTTCTTTTTTTCTTTCTTCCTTCTTCTTCCTCTTTTCTCCTTTTTCCTTGTTTCCATTTATCGACTTGTTTGTTTTTTTCTTTCCTTTATTGTTGTTTTTTTCTTTTCCTCTTTTCCTGTTTCTATGTTGTTTTGTTTTCATTTTTCTGTATTTTTGTCTTTCGGTTCTTTTTTTTCTTTTTCCTTCCTTCCTTCCTTTTTCTTCTCCTTTCTTCTTTTTTCTTTCTTCCTTCCTTCCTTCCTTTTCTTCTCTCTTCGTCCATTTTCTTCTTCCTTCTTTTTTCTCTCTCTCTTTCTCCCTTTTCTTCTTCTTTCTTCATCTTCTTCCTTCTTTTCTTCCTCCCTTTTCTTCTTTTTCCTTTTTCTTTTTCTTCTTCCTTTTTCTTCTTCTTCTTCCTCCTTTTCTTCCTTCTTTTCATTGTTCTTCCTTTTCTCTCTGCCTTCTTCTTTGTTTTCTTCTTCTTCTTCTTCTTCTTCTTCTTCTTCTTCTTCTTCTTCTTCTTCTTCTTCTTCTTCTTCCGTTTATTTCCTCTTTTCTCTGCTATTTCCTTTTTCATTGTTCTTTATTTCATTCTCTTCTTTCTGTTCTTTAGTTGTAATTGTTGTTGTTGTTGTTGTTGTTGTTGTTGTAGTAGTAGTAGTTGTTGTAGTTGTTGTAGTGACTGTCATTTGTTATTTTCTCCTCCTCCTCCTCCTCCTCCTCCTCCTCCTCCTCCTCCTCCTCCTCCTCCTCCTCCTCCTCGTACATTCGTCTCAGCACACAGTCAAGTTCTGCTTTCCATGAGTTCGGGAAAAACAAGACAATTTTTTTCATTTCCTCTTTTTTCCTCTTTTCCACGAGTGAATTCCCCAAGACCTGTGACCCTAAAGACCTCCACATCCTCCTTCCTCTTCCTCTTCCTCCTCCTCTTCCTCTTCCTCTTCCTCTTCCTCTTTTCTTCCTTTTCTTCCTCTCTCTCTTTGTTTTCTATTCCTCTCTTCCTCTTCTATTTCTTTTTAATATTTTTCAGTTTCTGTGTATCTGTCTGTGTGTGTATGTGTGTTTGTCTGTTTTTCTTCTTGTTTTCCTCTTTTTCTTGTTCTTATTCTATTTCTTCGTATCTTAATCTTCTTTGTGTCTTATTTTGTTGTTTCTCCTTCGTTTCCTTTCCTCTTTATCTTTCTCATTATTCATCGTTGCGTTTTCTTCTATCTCCTTTTTTCTTCTTTCCTTTTCATTATTTGTTTTATTTTGATTTTTATTTCCTTATCGTCATTTACTTTACTTTTATTATTATTACTATTATTATTATTATTATTTTATTTTATTATTTTTTTTTACAGAATTCCATATTTTTTACTCATATTTTACGTTCATCTTCAACCCAGTAACTATTTTTTCTCTCTCCTTCTCTCTTTCTCTATTTTTTCTTCACTTCTATCTCTATATTCCCCTTCCACGTTAGTATATTTTGAAGCCTTGCTATTCCCTTCTCCGGTTCATAGAAAGACCCTCCTCCTTCTCCTCCTCCTCTTCTTCCTCTTCTTCCTCTTCCTCTTCCTCTTCTTCCTCTTCCTCTTCTTCTCCTCCTTCTCCTCCTCCTCCCCCTTTCTCTTGTTGTTGTTGTTGTTGTTGTTGTCCATCTTCTTCCTCTTCTTTCTCCTTCACCACTTCCTCCTCCTCCTCCTCCTCCACTCCTCCTCCTCCTCCTCCTCCTCCTCCTCCTCCTCCTCCTCCTCGTCCTCCTCTTTCTCTTGTTGTTTTTGTTCATCTTCTTCCTCTTCCTTTCTCCTCCATCACTTCCTCCTCCTCCTCCTCCTCCTCCTCCTCCTGATTATTATTAAAGCCACCCCCCTCCTCCCTCCCTCCTCCCCTCCGTCAGGCATGCAGCAGCGGTAGTGGTGGTGGAATGTAGCACGTTCTTCTATTTTTATTCCCTGCTATAAAATTTCCATGGCCTGCTTCACCGTAGGACATACAGCGGCGCTCCCTGCCTGGTCCCTTGTACTACCTTTGTTGTCAGCCGCTGTGGTCACGTGATCTGGTGGTGGTGGTGGTGGTTTGGTGGTTTGGTGGTGGGTGGGGAGGGTGTCTTGTTCTGTTATATCTTGTTTTCGTGTGTGTGTTTTACTGGTGTGTGTGTTTGTTTGTGGTTCTCTGTCTTTCTGTGTCTTTCTCTGCCTCTGTCTCTGTCTCTGTTTCTCTCTCTCTCTCTCTCTCTCTCTCTCTCTCTCTCTCTCTCTCTCTCTCTCTCTCTCTCTCTCTCTCTCTTTCTCTTTCCTCTTACTTTCATCTATATCCTCTTTTTTAAACCGATAGATTTCTTTGTATTCGTTTCTCTATGTAACCCTCTATATCCTCCTCCTCCTCTTCCTCCTCCTCCTCCTCCTCCTCCTCCTCCTCCTCCTCCTCCTCCTCCTCCTCCTCCTCCTCCTCCTCCTTGATATAACTCTGTACCCTCAAGAGGACGGACGCATTTGGCACCAGTACCTCACTACAAACACTTTCCTCCTCCTCTTTGCATCCTCCCACACATCTCTTCCCTTCACACCTCTCTCCCAGTCTCTCCCACCTTCCTTCACACTCAGCTTTACCTTTCAGCTCAGCACACTCCACCGCCTCCACGCCCTCCCCTGGCCCTCTGCAGGTCTGTCAAGGGGTGTCACCGGCATCACTACCTCCCCTCACCCACCCCCGATTCTGCACCTCCACCTCCACCTTCACGCCCGTCCCTTTCCCATCCATTCTCTCCTTTCTTCACCTTTTTCCGTCCAGTCTCGTCTTATTTACTCCTCCGTGTGACATTTCTGCTCGTGCGAAGTAGAGGAGGAGGGCGAGGAGGAGAGAGGAAGGGTTGAGGAAGAGTAGGAGAAGAGGATGGGGAAGAGCAGGAGGACAGGAGAGGAGATGAAAGAAAAAGGAGAAGAGTAGTAAGAAGAGTAGGAGAGGATGAGGAGGAAGATTAGGAGAAAAGAAGGAGTAAGAAGAAGGAAAAGAATGCAAATGAAACGCAAAACAAGAACACGACGAGGAAAAATAAAGAAAAATAAGGAAGAAGTAGAAGAGATGAAAGGAGTGGGAGGAGGAGGAGGAGGAGGAGGAGGAGGAGGAGGAGGAGGAGGAGGAGGAGGAGGAGGAGGAGGAGGAGGAGAGGAGGGGGAAGAGTTGAAGAAGAAAAGAAAGAGAAGGGGAGAAGAATAGGAAGAGGAGATGAAAGAAAAGAAGGACAATAGTAAAAAGAGAAAGAGTCGAAGAGCAGGAAGAGAAAGAGAAGAGAAGGAGTAGGAAGAAGAATAAGGAAAAATAATAGAAACAAAACGTAAAAAAACAATAACACGACGAAGAAAAGGAAAGAGAAGATAAGGAAAAAGAAGAGACGAAAGCAATAGTAGCAGCAGTGACGGTGGTGGTGGCGGTGGCGGTGGTGGTGGTGGTGGTGGTGGCGAGGGTAAGGAAAAGGCAGGAGGCTTGAAGGAATGGCTGGAGGGCGGCGGGATGAGCGGCTTAGCGGAGATGGCCTGGAGGTGCGCGAACTGCAGGGAAGGAAGACAACCACACTGGGGGCGCTGGAGGCTGTGGAGATGCTCTGGGAGGCTGTGTAGAGTCTGTGTGGAGTGTATGGGAGGCTGTGGGAGGCTGTGTGGAGAGGCTGTGAGGAAGGCTGTGTGGTAGACTGTATGCAGGCTGTGTGGAGAGGCTGTGTGGTAGGCTGTATGCAGGCTGTGTGGAGAGGCTGTGTGGCAGGCTGTATGCAGGCTGTGTGGAGGCTGTATGGAGGCTATAAGGCTGGGCAGTTAGTGGTATTTGAGGACTAACGCCTTTAAAAATTGAAGCACATAAGGTCTGAAAGATTGAAGCACATAAGGTCTGGATAAGTAAGGTCTGGAACTGTTTGGTTGTGGACTGGAAGGCTGGATGGTTTATTCCCTTCAGTACCAGGACGCGTTTTCATATTCTCCTTACTATTTGGTGATTTCATACAGCTTTATAAACATATGTTGGGATTAGATTAGTAAAGACTCGGGACCATTAATCTTCTGACCTCCATAGACCGTTCCTAATGAAAATGAAATCGTGTAAATACCCAGAAAATCAAGGCAAAAAATGCATCTCAGTAATGAAAGGGTTAAGGGGTGGAAAGACAGATTCTGGACTGGATTCATGGATGTCTTTACTACATTTGAGCCTGGAAGTTGCAAGGATTAGACTGGAAGGTTGTTCATAAATGCAATGCACTGTGGCCAAGAAAACTATCAATCTACCTACCTACCTATCTACCTTTCTATCTATCTATCTATCTATTTATCTATCTACCCATCTATCTAAGTGTGTATGTATGTATGCACTATTAAGACTCCTCATGATTTATTTTTAGTGTTGCTTCAATAATGCACGAAGGAGAGACTGTTACTGTTAGTGTGTCATTATTACTAAGTGTATGATCCGCCGCGCCGTTACGAAGCCTTCACAATGTGTCACTGGGAGGCACGTGGCTGCTATTGGCGCTTCGTGGATCCCTGTGTGTGTGTGTGTGTGTGTGTGTGTGTGTGTGTGTGTGTGTGTGTGTGTGTGTGTGTCCAGGCGCGTTAATCAATTCAAGTGTACGTGTCTCTTCACCTTAGGCAGCTTGTGTGTCCGTGTTTAAGTGTACTAAGAACGTGTGTGTGTGTGTGTGTGTGTGTGTGTGTGTGTGTGTGTGTGTGTGTGTGTGTGTGTGTGTGTGTGTGTGTGTGTGTGTGTGTGTGTGTGTGTGTGTGTGTGTGTGTGTGTGTGTGTGTGTGTGTGTGTGTGTGTTTATTTAGGAGGCTGTCACTGTATATGCGCTGATAAGTTTTTGTGTATGTTTACCTGCGTGTGTGTGTTTGTTTGTGTGAGTCAGTGTTTGGCATTCTTCAGTGACACACACACACACACACACACACACACACACACACACACACACACACAAACACAGTCTCATACTTCCTAGTAACAATTATTTCTTGGAAGTGTTCTCTCCCTCCCTCTCCCTCTCTCCCTCTCTCCTCTCCCTCCCTCCCTCCCTCTCCTTCCCTCCATTTTTTCTCTCCTGTCCTCTCTTCTTCTCATCATTTCTCCTCATTCCTTCCTATCCACTCTGTTGTTTCTTCGTTCCACACTCCCCAGTTCCTCTTTTCTTCCTTTTCTTCTTTAATTCTTTTCCCTTCCTTCTTTTTCTTAGCTTTTCTTTCCTTCTCATTTACTACTCCCATCTCTCAAGCTTGTTTCCCCTCTCACTCTCTCTCTCTCTCTCTCCTTTGTTGCCTCCTCCTTCTACACTCCCCAGTTCTCCTTTTCTTCTTTTTTCTTCTTTAATAATTTTCTTTCCTTTTTTTTACCTCTCCTTTTTGTCTCCCCTCTCACTCCCCTCTCTTTCTCCCCCCTTATTCATTTAATTTCTTTTCACATTCTTCGTCCTCATGACCGCATTCCTTCCCTCTCCCCTCTTTCTCTACTCTCCCCCATTTCTCTCTCCCCACTTCACACAACTTGAAAACGCCTCCTCTTATTCTTCTTTCCAGTCCTTTCTGTCTCTTTCTCTCCATTTTCTTTCTCTCTATCGCCTTTATTCTCATCTTTAGTTTGAATTTCTCTTTTTTTTTGCTCTTTCTTCTTTTCTTTATTCGTTGTCCTTTTACTATTCTCTGTTTTCTCTTCTTTGTTCTCCTTTTCTCTTCTATTCTCTTTTTGTTTTTTATTTTTATTTTCCTCGTCTTTTCTTGCATATCTTATTGTTCATTTCGTGTTTATTGTTTTGTTTCTTCTCTGTTCTCTCTTTTTCGTTTTTCGTTATTTTTTTTATCGTCATCAACTTCATCTTGTTGTTGTTGTTGTTGTTGTTGTTGTTGTTGTTGTTGCCTTTTCTTCTTTCCTTCCTCCTCCTCCTCCTCTTCCTCCTCTACCACCTTCCATCTTCTCTCCTATATATCCCCTCTTTTTCCCCATCAGTTCCCCCTTCCCCTTTCTCCTCCTCTGCCTAGCGTTTATTTTTCATCCCTCCTTGCCTTCCACTCCCCTCACCTACCCTCACCTCCCCTCACCTCCCCTTGCCTGTCTCATGTTGAGGAGACAAGGTGGGAGTGTCACCCAGATCTTCGTGTCCTCTGTAGATTGCATAACAAGGTCAGAGGGGAGAAGAGGGGAGAGGTAGGGAGGGATAGGGTCATGGAGGGGTAGGCATGGGTAGGGAGAGATAGGGATGAGGGGAATTGGGGACGAAGGACTGGAATAGTGGGAAGGGAGAGGGAGATAGGAGGAGAGGGAATGAGAGTAAGGGGAGAGAAGGGTTAGGGCCAGTAGGTAGTTAGGGGAGAGAGGGGAAGGGAGAGGAGAGTAGTGGTGGAGGGGGAGAGGACAGGAATGGAAGGACACAGAAGTAGGTGGAAGGTCAGAGAGTGTAGATAGAAGAAGTAGAGGAGACACAGAAAGGTGACAGATTCAGATAGTTTATTGACCACAGAAAAATAAATAAATGCAGAAATTAAAAATGAGGTTTTGGTTCAAATTACAATAACTGACAAAACGTGAAGTATAAATTGTACACAGGAGGCACCATACACGTCTCCTACACTTACACTCCACTCCACTCCACTCCACTTGTTCAGTTTGTTTCAGTCACTCCACTCCATTCGTTCAGTTTGTTCATGTTCACTTCATTCCACTCCACTCGTTCAGTTTGTTCATGAAGATTGTATATATTTTGTTTGTTTTATGCTTTTGTTTATCTATGTATTTGTTTATTGATGACGTCACTGCATTCTTTCTCTCCCTCATGAATGTATTCGTAACGTTTTTTTGTGTTGTTTTGTGTTTCTTATAGTTTTTGTATTGCTAGATATGTATTTATGTATTATTCTCTTTACTGCACCTATCACTGTTACATCCAATTCGTTTATTCATTTCCATGTGTATGTATCTATGTATGTATGCATTGATTTATATTTTACATTCCTCCTACTCCCTTTCCTTTGCATTCCTTTCTTTACAGGATTTCAACTATGCATTACTTTATAGATTTATTAGACATTAACCTGCCACGCCTTATATGTATCACTTTCTTCACTGCTGCATTCACCAACTTATTTATTCACGAGGTAACACTCCCTGGCAGCGCGAGTGACATGCAACATACGTGCATAGCGGGGTTCGGTTCTCTGGTTGATGTTCAGAAACGCTTTGCTTTCTCATCAAGACTATTTTCCAAGGCCACAGAGATGTTTAGCGAGTTTTTCAAGAGTGTTTCTACAGTTGGTAGTGTAGAAATCTTGTCACTCTGCCTTTAGAACCATAAACACCTGCTTAAAAGCGCTTTATTCTCTCACCACGACTGTTTTCCAAGGCGGCAGAGATGACTAGACAGGTTTTTAAGAGTGTCTTGTTGCTAATGTAGAAATCTGCCTCTGGAACCGTAAAAACACCCTTGAAAAATCACACGCTGTAGTTTTAAGGTATTCAGAAACACTTCGTTCTCTCACCACGACTATTTTCCAAGGCCACAGAGATGAACAGCGGGGTTTTAAAGAGTGGTTCTCCAGTTGATAGTATAGAAATCTTGTCACTCTGCCTCTAGAACCGTAAAAACAACTTCAGAAACTTTGTGTAAATTTAAATAAAAACCTTTGAAATAGAGAAGTTGAAGCACAGAAATGTTTGAGACTACGAGCCTTTAGATTATAGCTGTGCCTTTGTTGTTGTGTTTGATGCATTGGCGCGGCGGTGCTTAACCTTGAACCACGCCACGCCACGGAGCCACACTCAGGGCGCCGGGTGTGGTTCCAGGAATATTTGAGCAAGGTGCAGGGTAGTACGTTAGGTCAGTTTGCTACATATTAAACTTCACCTATTGACTTTTCTTCACGCTGTTGCTCATATTCGTAACTGTTTGTGGCTCTTGCAAGGAATATTTTCAAGAGGAATGCAAATAATGAGAGAGAGAGAGAGAGAGAGAGAGAGAGAGAGAGAGAGAGAGAGAGAGAGAGAGAGAGAGAGAGAGAATAAGAACAAGAAAAGAGGGAAGCTACAAGATGCTGTTAGGCCTACACGTAGCAGTCTCTGTCTGAGTAAAGATAGCTAAATTCTATCTATCATCCCCATTCATGAGAGAGAGAGAGAGAGAGAGAGAGAGAGAGAGAGAGAGAGAGAGAGAGAGAGAGAGAGAGAGAGAGAGAGGAGGAGGGAGGGAAAAGGTGCAACATAAAGGAAAGGGAACATTGTAATCTACGGGTGGAATTATTTGTGGATAAAGATACAAATACTTTCATGGTAATTTGTTGTGTGCGCAGAGTAGGTGGAGGCGCAATGTGTGCGTGTACGTGTGTATGTTTGGAGGATTAATGAAATACGTGTAGGTGGGAGGTGGAGGTGGAGGGAACAAAGGTTGAGGAATGAACGCTTTAGTCCTGTGTTCCCTCCACCTCACCTCACACACACACACACACACACACACACACACACACACACACACACACACACACACACACACACACACAGACAGACAAGTCGCGGCGTCCTCAGTGGCATGTGGCAGTGAGGGAATGCAAGGTGAAACAGGAGTATTTATTGACGTTTCTCGCCTTTAGTATGAATTAGGTACCTTTGCTTCACCTCTTGTTTGCCGCCACTGCCACACTCCAACTTCCAGGACGTGATAAAAATTGACATTATTCCTCGTTACTGTGTAGTGGTGTGGCCTGTGGAGCCTCTCTGTAGCAACGTTGTAGTGAAGAACGACACTAGCTTTAACTATGACATTATTCCTCGTTACTAGGTAGTGGTGTGGTCTGTGTAGCCTCTCTCTAGCAACATTGAAGTGAAGAACAACGGTACCTGAACTATAACATTCCTCCTCACCACGTTACTGTATAGCGGTGTAGCCTGTGTAACCTCTATAGCAACAGTGAAGTGTAAAGCAACAGTATAATGTGACCTTTATGAATTCTTGATTAGAACCCTTACATCAACACAGAAAAGGTTAAGTTTAATTGATTTCAAGACTCAGCACCAACAGATTCAAACCGTTAGTGAATTGTAACCTTTAGCAGCGCATCCCTGTGTTTAAGAAGAGACATCGTGTTAGACCATGAGAAAGGAAGTAAAAAGTACACGCTGGTATGCCCTCGCGATGGCACTTATCACGCGTACCCAAGAGTAAAGAGTCGCCTGTCATCAGTATCCAGTTTAAGTAATGTTTCAAAACGTTTCCACTCGCCACTAACGATTGCCAAGTTTGCTTCAGTTACTCTACCTCTCGTCCTATCCTGTGTGTTAAGCATTAGATTCTGTTTAAGGCATCTTTCCAATATTCCGTATCTTGCTAGATTTCCTGTTAACTTCCTCGGTACCAGGAGGCGATTTCATATTCATTTTGGTTACTATTCTGGCAAGTTTATACAGCTTCAGAAAATTACATGAGAATTAGAATAGTGAAGACTCTGGCTATTAATCTTCTGACCTCCATAGATCCTTTCCTGATGTAAACAAAATCGTCTAATCACACCCAAAACTCATGGTAAAAAATGCGTTCGAGTACTGAAGGAAATGATGTAACCTTAGATATCGAAGCTTGTCTCGTGTCGTAAAGGATATTTCGCATCCCTTTCATCGTATTAATTATTCTCTCCGCACTGCCCTGGAACAGATCTGTGTATATCATTGCCGTGACGCAGAGCCAAATTAGAAACTACGAGAAGTGTGAATATTGGAGCGGCTGCCGGGGCGCTGAGGACGATGGGACGAAATGCATTCACTGCAGCGGAACAGTAGCGGAACAGTCGTAGAGCAGTAGCGGAAGTGTAGCGGAACAATGGTGGAACAGTTGCGGAACAGTAGCGGAACAATGGCGGAACAGTAGCGGAAAAGCAGCGGAACAGTAGCGGAACAGTAACGGAAAAGGGATAGAACAGTAACGGAACAATGACAGAAGAGTAAGGGAATAGTAGCGAAAAAGTAAATATAGAAGCAGTGGAGAACGGGGCGGGGCGGGGCGGTGTGGAACAGGGCGGTGTGGAGCGGGGCGGAATTGGGCGGGGCGGGGCGGGGCGGGAAGGCAGTAATGGGATTTGGGAAGGACGTGGTAGCTTAGGAGAATTACTGGCTGAAAAGATATATGACGACGAAAAGCCACAAGCCAGATTCCATGGATTTCCCGTCCTGTCATCCGGTTACCGCTTACACTGCCCGTAAATCATGTGTGTGTGTGTGTGTGTGTGTGTGTGTGTGTGTGTGTTGCTTCGGGGAACATCGGGTATACAAGAGTGCGAGTCCTGATGACAAGACCACCCGTTTCACGAAAGTGTCCGGCACAATACACTGGCTGGCTGGCTGGCTGGCTGGCGGGAGTGTTGTTGTTGATGTTGTTGTTGTTGTTGTTGTTGTTGTTGTTGTTGTTGGTGGTGGTGGTGGTGGTGATATGGTTACTGTCATTACTACTACTACTACTACTACTACTACTACTACTACTACTACTACTACTATCATTATCATCACCATCATCATCATCGCCATCATTTTGTTTTGTTGTTGTTAATTTTATTATTACCGTTACCATTATTCACACTATTGAAAAACGTTATTGAGATTTATTGCCCCGCGCTGCTTGTGTCTGGCGTGTGTGTGTGTATGTGTGTGTGTGTGTGTGTGTCTGGCGTGTGTGTGTGTGTGTGTGTGTGTGTGTGTGTGTGTGTGTGTGTGTGTGTGTGTGTGTGTGTGTGTGTGTGTGTGTGTGTGTGTGTGTGTGTTTATTTGTTAATTTATTGATTGATTTATCTAACAATTCGTTGACGCTATTAGTAATATTGTTTTTCCCATATGTGTGTGTGTGTGTGTGTGTGTGTGTGTGTGTGTGTGTGTGTGTGTGTGTGTGTGTAATGGACGGGAATTGGATGAGTGGGCGACGAATTGAACGATGCACCGCTACCATATCACACACACACACACACACACACTCTCTCTTTTCATCCCCAGGCGAGGCACCATGACCACAATGGACGTGGGGCGTGGGTGGAGGCATCATAGCGAGTCAGAATTGCCCATAGACCCTTCGATACACCACCACCACCACCTGTAATCAACGGCCGCTGTACAGGTGAGGTTAATTAAGGTGTTGCTGTGAGGCGGCGATCACGTTGGGCTATTGCTTTGTAACCACCAATTAAGCACCAGCTGGCGGGACCCACTGGCTTGTTATCAGGTGGTCAGTTGGTCACAAGCTCGCCACCACCACTGCCACCACCTCTACCACCACCACTATCGCCACCACTGCCGCCGCCGCCCTTCGTGCAATTGTGCAGTGGTGCGTTCTATAATAGTGTGCGTGGGAGAGTTTTATTCCAGGTATATTGTCGCTAATTGCTCTTCCCTGACCCAGTTATGTAAGCTGCTTCGTTACAGCTGGTTTGTTATGCAGGGTTCTGTTGGCTTTGTTTGCTACACTATTTTGTTTTGTGTTCCGCCACGTGCTTTGTTTTGCGTTGTGCGGGTTTGTGTTGTGTTAACGAGCGAGCACTGTAGGTATAATCTGTAGTACTTAGGTTCTTCCTCGGCTTAACCCCTTCAATACTGGGACATATTTTTACCTTGGGAGTTTTGTACGATTAGATAACTTTATTGACATTAGGAAGGGTCTGTGAAAGTTGGAAGATTAATGGCCATAGTCTTCAGTATTCTAAACTCCCACATGAGTTTCTGAAGCTATATAAAGTCACTAGATAGTAAGCAGAATGAATATGGAAACGCATCATGATACTGAAGGGATTAACTGTGTGTGTGTGTGTGTGTGTGTGTGTGTGTGTGTGTGTGTGTGTGTGTGTGTGTGTGTGTGTGTGTGTTTCTTCCAAATTTTCTGTATCCTACTTTGTAAATCCGTTTATGTTTTTTTTTTTTCAGTCAGTCAGTCGATCGATATAAATTAATTTGCACCTTCGTGTTTGAAATGAAATTGTGTGTGTGTGTGTGTGTGTGTGTGTGTGTGTGTGTGTGTGAGTCATCGTCTGCCGGCTGACATTAAACAGTGTCTACTATTTTATTCTGGTTTCTTTCCGCGTTGGTGTTTAAAAGATGGATGCTTTGTTCCTTTGTTCCTGGGTTAGGGTGTCTTGTGTCTCGGCGAGTCTGAATTCCTTTCCCACAATGCAAGGAACACTTCAGCAGCGCGTCACATTTAATATTACTTTACGTTTCTCCCTTCCTTTTTATCACTTACTGTTCATTCCGCCTTTATGTTTTCTAGCAAGTTAGCTTATTTCTTCTCTTCTGAATTCCTTTCCCACAATGCAAGGAACACTTCAACAACGCGTCACATTTAACATTACTTTACTTCTATCCCTTCCATTTGTTCCTGTACTGTTCCTTCCGTCTTTCTTTTTTTTCAGCAAGTTTGTTTATTTGTTCTTCTCGTCTTCGTCTTGTCTCTTCCTGCCGTGTCTTGTCCTCAGTAGAAATTCGTCGTTGCTTTGGTACATTAAGTATATTTTTTTTACTGATTTTTTTTTTCCCGCCTCTTGTTGATATGAATAGTAAGTCACTTTAGTTATTCTTTAGTGTTCTCGAGCTGACTTTCTTACTGCCTTCTGTCAGATAACATTGCAGGAACAGGTGGCATTTAAACTCTCTCTCTCTCTCTCTCTCTCTCTCTCTCTCTCTCTCTCTCTCTCTCTCTCTCTCTCTCTCTCTCTCTCTCTCTCTCTCTCTCTCTCTCTCTCTCTCTCTCTCTCTCTCTCTCTCTCTCTCTCTCTCTCTCTCTCTCTCTCTCTCTCTCTCTCTCTCTCTCTCTCTCGTCTTCATAACGTTTTGTCGCCGTGTTTGTGTTGGCAATAAGTGGAGTGTGTTTGCTGCAGTGTCTCGAGGGCTGCCCCGTCTGCTTCAGGGGAACACTCAGGCACAGGCGACATTCACTGCTGACTTCATCTCGTACGTTTACTCTCATTTTACGTTCAATTTCTTTCCGCGGTTGTGTTCGGAATGCAGTGGTTTGTTTAGTCTTGTCCCTCGTGGCTGTCTCTCCGCGCCAGGTGATGTAACTCTTGTAAATCACGTTACCTTTAGTGTGTCTACCTTGCCTCTGTGTTGTCTTTGTTAACTGGACACGTAAAAAATGATTCTCAGATGATGTAACTCTTTGGGGACTTGATTAACTTTATCGTGTCTCTGTTTCCTCGGTGACCTGTGTTACTTAACTTCTTCAGTCCTGGGGCACATTTTTACCTGGAGATCTGTGTGTGATTAGACTATTCTGTTGACATTAGGAAGGGTCTATGGAGGTCAGAAGATTAATGGCCACAGTCTTCACTATTTTACTCTTCCCCACATGAGTTTCTGAAGCTGTATAAAATCACCAGATAGTAAGCACATTGAATATAGAAACGCGTCATGGTACTGAAAGGGTTAAAGATGTAAAAAAAGTTGGGGTGATAAGAAAAAGTTAATGATTCTGTAGTTTTCTTTGTTACCTGTGTTATCTGCAAGGAAATCGTGAATGCTGTCTTGCTTTTGTGTTATCTACGTCACCTGTGTTACCTGACCACGTAAACACTGGAGGAATTATGTGGGAAGCCATTGATTATCCTTTTGTTAATGTATTACTTGTGTTTCTTACCTATGTTACCTGTACGCGTGATAAAGTCGTTAATTGTCTTGTTTTTCTTGTATTATTTGCTTCACCTGTATAATTTTTGCACATAATACTAGAGGAGTGGTGTTAATTATTCCCTTGTTAATGTGTTACTCGTATTATTTACCTGTGTTACCTGTACGCGTGATAAAGTCGTTAATGATCATGTTTCCCAGTGTTACCTGCTTCACCTGTATAATTTTTGTGTTTACCTGTGTTACCTGTACGGGTGATAAAGTCGTTAATTGTCATGTTTTTTCTAGTGTCATCTGCTTCACCTGTGTTACCTTTGCACATAAAAAGTTGAGGGATGATGTTAACTTATCCTCTTAATGTGTTACTAATATTTTTTACCTGTGTTACCTGTACGCGTGTTTTCCCAGTGTTACGTGCTTCACCTGTATTACCTTTGCATGTAAAAACTGGAGGAGTGATGAGGAAAGTCGTTAATTATTCACCTGCCTGAGCGGCCCCGTGATCCATGATGCCCTGGCGTGGCTAATGACCGCCTGGCTGCCTAACAAGCCTTCCTCATTACCAGAGTACCTGTTTAATTGATTACCTAATTAGATATATGTCTAAATACTTACTGGCTCATTAACCAACTCATTAGCTAATTTGGTCACTAGATACCTATGCGAAATGCTGTGAACATGGAGTTAATTATGTAAGCAGGTGACTGGTGATTATTACCACAGCAAGCAGGTTGGGTAAGGAGGGTAACACATACTGGCCAGGTGAACGGGGATGAGTAACCAGGGAAGTGGGAGAAGTGAGGGAAGTAATTCGTATTGGTCAGATAAGCAACTGTCTATCAGCTGGGACATGCATTCAGCTCTGGAACTCCCTGCCTGCTTCTGTATTTCCAGCTTCCTGTGACTTGACTTCATTTAAGAGTGAGGTTTCAAGACATTTATCCCTTTTTTTGGCTAGCACTTTCAGACCTGCAAGGGGACTGGGAACTAAATCGGTCTTTTTTTATTCTTTCTTCCTTGGTCAGTTTTCCCCTCTTACAAGAAAAAAAGGAACAATGGTGCAGGGAAAAAATATATAAAAGGCATATAGAGAAAAAAAAAAAAACAGTAGAAAAAGCGTGCTGCTGAGGGAAAATGGATGAAATTGTGTTACAGATTAAATGAAAATACGAAAAAAACTGTTGCTGGTAAAAGAAGAAATTTTTGTGTACATTAGGGGTCTATATATATAAAAGGCATAGTATATACAGAAAAAAACAGTGGGAAGAGTGGTTTATTCAGTGGTGAAATTATGCTACGGGTTAAATGAAACTACACAAAACATGAAGGTGAAAGAAAAAGAAATGGTTTTGTACTCTAGGCAGTCCAGATGTATAAAAAGCATATTATATAGAGAAAAACCAGTGGGAAAGAGTGGTATTCAGGAAAGAAATGGTAAAATTATGCTACAGGTTAAATGGAAGTACAGAAAAAAAACATGGTAGAGGTAAAAGAAGAAATTTTTGTGTACTTTAAATATAAAAAGACATAATATATATAGTAAAACATTATAAAAACTTGCTATTGAGGAAAAAATGGCTGAAATTATGGTGCAGGTAAAATGAAAACACAAAAATATGGTGAAGGTAACAGGAAAAATGGTCTTGTACTTTAGGAAGGTCATACGTGAAAGCAGGATTCGATTTGATGTGTGGGGTTGAATTCCTCGTAGAATCTACTAAATTAAAAGAGAAAAGGGATACAGAAAAAAAGGAAAAGTAAAAAAGGAAGATTAAAGGGAAAAGGAAAAGAGTATAAACATTATGATACAGATGAAGGTAAGAAAAATCGTGATACAGGGATGAAATATTAAAAAAAACGTATCACTGGTGTATCACTGAAAAAAAAAAAAAAATGACACGGATAAGTAATTGAAAGGGATATAAAAAAGGAAAAAGAAGGAAAAATACAAGGAAAAGAAAAGGATGAAGGTAACAAAAACTATGACACAGTGACAAAATATTACAAAAGCGTATCACTGAGAGAAAAAAAATAACATGACACAGGCAGAAAAATATTACAAAAAGCGTATCACTGAAATAAAAATGACACAGGAACAAATTCTTACACAAAAACGTATCACTGAAAAAAAACATGACACAAGGACAAAAAATATTACAAAAAAACGTATCACTGCGTATCACTGAAAAAAAGACATGACACAGGGAGAAAAAATATTACAAAAAACGTATCACTGCGTATCACTGAAAAAAACAAGACACAGGGAGAAAAAATATTACAAAAAACGTATCACTGCGTATCACTGAAAAAACCATGACACAAGGACAAAAAATATTACAAAAAACGTATCACTGCGTATCACTGAAAAAATATGACACAGGGACAAAAATATTACAAAAAACGTATCACTGCGTATCACTGAATAAAACCCATGACACAAGGGCAAAAATATTACAAAAAAACGTATCACTGCATATCACTGAAAAAAACATGACACAAGGACAAAAAATATTACAAAAAAACGAATCACTGCGTATCACTGAAAAAACATGACACAGGAGAAAAATATTACAAAAACGTATCACTGAATAAAATGATGCAACGGCAAAAATTACAAAAACATCACTGCGTATCACTGAAAAAAATATGACACAGGGAGAAAAAATATTACAAAAAACGTATCACTGAATAAAAACATCACACGAGGACAAAAATTATTACAAAAAAACGTATCACTGCGTATCACTGAAAAAAATATGACACAGGGAGAAAAAATATTACAAAAAACGTATCACTGAATAAAAACATGATACAACGACAAAAATATTACAAAAAAACGTATCACTGCGTATCACTGAAAAAAAATATGACACAGGGAGAAAAAATATTACAAAAAACGTATCACTGAATAAAAACATGATACAAGGACAAAAAATATTACAAAAAAACGTATCACTGCGTATCACTGAAAAAAATATGACACGGAGAAAAAATATTACAAAAAACGTATCACTGAATAAAAACATCACACAAGGACAAAAATTATTACAAAAAAAAACGTATCACTGCGTATCACTGCAAAAAACATGATACAGCGACAAAATATTACAAAAAACGTATCACTGAATAAAAACATGATACGACAAAAATATTACAAAAAACGTATCACTGCGTATCACTGCAAAAAAAACATGATACAGCGACAAAATATTACAAAAAAAAAACGTATCGCTGAAAAAAAACATGACACGG